>NW_003303575.1:126385-129748 GCF_000142945.1 Phytophthora infestans T30-4 | reverse complement strand
GATATCCTTGAGACTGAACCTGCGTCAAAAGAAGAGATGGCGAGTATGCGCGGTATCGGACCTGCAAAAGCGTCGAGATATTTTTGCCTATTCCGCTTCGGCTGAGCATCGTAGAGTCTTAATGCCAATAGGTTCGCCAAAAATTGGGACATTTTTACTTGTACATGGAGTCTTCAGTAGGCAAACGTGAGTGTTTGTATTGTATTCTGAGCTTAGTGAGGAACACGTGTATACAAGTACAAGTATTTAACATCCACCAATTCTACCCCGAAGTAATACATATACTGTAAGACCAGAAGTGATACCGCGCAGCCGCGGAAATTATTGGCTAGCATCTTAGCTGTCCGGCCGACTTGTTTATAAAACGAATTGCGCAAATAGCTTTGTAAATTTTAGCAAAGAGCTTAAGATTAAATAACATTCCCGTGGGCAGAAACTGCGGAAAGATACTTATGTATCACCTGCTTAATAGTTCGCGGTAAGTGTGACGGGGTCACACAGCACCTTGCGGTTGGCTTCCAAGAGTATACAAACTCTCAGTGAACGGCAGCTCACAAGTCCCTTTTTGCCTAAGGGAGCGAAGTGACCAATTTAAGGTAAGTTGTAACTGAATATATTTATAGATAGGCTAAGCTTGAGTTAAATTTACAAACTATAAGTCACCTATAGAGGAACTATGCCATCAGCCAATGGTTGGCCTCGGACGACCCTGGTACCGTGTACCAAATATCCCATAGCATGACGTGTCACACGTAACTAGGGGTACACTTGGGGCTATGTACCCCGTTACACCCTCCCCCACTTAGGTTCGGCTTACCGACCAATCAGAATGAGGAAGTGTACGTCACAAACTCTCATTCTCAAAGTCGAAATACATCGACTTGGCTGCGCGATCGCGGCGGAGGCTCACATTACAGTTAGAGCCTCGAGTAGCGGTTGAGCGCTCGTCTTCTCGGTCTTCATATCGATCTTTAGCACGCCCCGTGACACTGCGAAGAGTGGTGCGAAAAACGCTCCAAGGCTGTTGCCGGAAAGGCGCAAGCCAAGAGCACTAAGCCTCGCAGCAAAGGCTCTGCACTCCAGAAGGCTACTAAGGTGGCCTCGGAAGCGATCGGCTCATCTGGTGACGCGGCTGTGAGCAAGCGTGCAAGCAAGCGCCGCAGTCCGTCACCTTCGGTCTCTCCAGACAATCGGCCGAACCCGCGGTTCGCTGAAGTGAGTTCGATTTGGGTAGTGAGGACTCACGATGCTCCTTTTGGCTCCGTGAGAAGGTATACTCTAGTGCCCAGCTAGAACGACGACGACAGCGTGCACTCGCTCGCTCTGCACTTTAGGAGGCTACTCAGGTGGCCTCCGAAACGATCGGTTCATCGGGTGACGCGGCTGTGGGCAAGCGAACAAGCAAGCGCCGCAGCCCGTCGCCCTCGGCCTATCCAGACAATCGTCCGAGCCCTCGGTTCGCTGAACGTGAGTTCGACTCTGGCAGTGAGGACGAAGCCGAGTCCGAGAGCACGCACGGTGCTCTTGCGGGCTCTGCGGGAGGGCACAGCCCAGTGCCCAGCGAGCACAAGGACGACAGCGTGCAGTCGCTCGCTAGTGATCAAGGTGATCACGTCTGTGCGCTCTGAGAGTCCGGCCGTCAAGGCTAAGGGCACTCCCAAAGCCGGTGGCGATGAGGATGAGAAACCTCGCAAACGTCTCTCGCTTGCCGAGGGTCTTGCGCATGCTAAGGCCTCTAAAGTCGAAGGCGCCAAGCCCTCTAAGAAGCGTACAGCTTCTCAGTCTCCACTCCGCGAGGAGAAGGAGACTCGGTGCTCCCATCGGGCCCTCTTCGACTCCTCGGATGAAGAGGAAGAGAAGGAGGAGGAAGAGGGTGCTATCTCTGAGCCCCGGGAGATCACGAATGACCTCGACCAGCAGCAGGAGCTTCCAAGCTGCCCAGCGTGTGGGTGGGGGTTCGGTAGTGGCACCCGTCAGCCAGGCAGCTGTCATCAACTCGCGAGGGTATTGACCTTTCGAGGAGAGCTCTGGGGCTGACCGCTTCCTGGAGCTTCTCGTTGCTCCTCGTGGCCTTGTTGGCGGCCACACCTCTAGGGGTATCTACGAGCGTACTCTTGCTCAGAAAGAACTGTTTTTGTTTTGCCAACTTGGAGGCTGCTCGGTGTGTGCTACTCGCGCCACACCGCATCCCTCTCAAGGACTTCACTACGTGTCGTAAGAAGCCCGAGAACCGGGGTGGTCTCTACCCTCTTTGGGGCTACCCTTGGGTTCTGCCCGAGACCTGTCCCACCTGGCGTTCTTGTGAGGACATGTTTTGGGCTTGGGTTGAGTCTCTCAAATACTCACCCACGGAGTTACGGGAACACCATGAAGATCAGCTGTTGACGCGCATCCTGGGCCAGCGTGATCTTCGTGTTCGGTTGCCCACATGGTCAGCAAGCACATGCTGACAAGGGACATCCTGAAGCGCGCGGCTTCTAGCGCTCATGATGAGCGCGGGTACGGAGTGTCTTCAACGTCCGCACCCCGCTCAAGCAAGAAGACCCGGACTACTTATGAAGCTGCCGCCGCTTCTGTTCCCAGATTGCGACAGCCTTCGGGCAGTCAATCAGAAGCCGTTCAATCGGCTCCCACGAATTCTCGGATTGGGCATAACCCCTCCACTTCACGAGGATGTGGTGAAGTGCTTTCTCAGAAATAAGAGAATGGGCCTGACGCGGGGTCACTATCCCGAATCAGTGACAATTTCAAGTGATTAGAGAGGATTTGGGTTGGTGACACGGATGCAAGTTGCCGGTGGTGGATTAGCCATGACGAGCAGCACCCCGTATGAAGTGACGATGGATCTGGTTTGAGCAATGTACGAGAAGGCAAGATCCACCAAGACTTACCTCGGATCCACCCTTACCTGGATTCACTTAAATGGATATGGGATATACTATACAAGAGTGGATCGGGTGTGGATCTTATGAAGGAATGATGGTAGGTGCCCTCTGGAGATGGATCTAGTAACCACGGCTAATGAAGAGTCAAGATCCACCGCGAGGTACCCCGGATCCCATACTTCCGAGTTCGGATCCATGGAGGGAGGGTCCCGCCTTGAGGGACCTGGATCCAGGGTATAGGGATGATGGATGCAGTGGATCTCGAACTTTCGTGGGACAATGGAGATCACAGACGGTTGCGAGATGATGTTGGATGATTGGAGAGCTCAGATCCACGACGAGTGTACACTTACAGTGAGGTGGATCCAAGCGACCTGGATCCGGATGAGTGTACCCATAATAGGGTGACCATGATGATTACGTCATAAGATCCGGTGGATCTGAAGATAACACAGCTGGGATGATGGGTCAAGGAAGA
>NW_003303575.1:105216-108308 GCF_000142945.1 Phytophthora infestans T30-4 | reverse complement strand
GCAACACGCAGTTCTCGGTCGAGATCAGAGCCGCGTCCATCGCGGAGCTCTACTTCTCGGACCCAGAAGTGAAGGTTCTCGCCTTCCTTCCCTTCATACGGCTTTACCTTCAGCCGTATTGGCTTCGGGTGAGGCGGGTTTGCTTCCGCCGCCGGAGCCTGCAGGTTCTCCCGCACATGCGCGATGAGGCCCTGCTCGTACGCGTCGAATGCATTGACGCGCTCGAGCTGCTCAGCCGGTGTTGATACCACCAGGCTCTGCAGGGCCTCCATCCCGAAGATGCCTGCCATCTTCCGAACCGACTCGAACTGAGAGTCGTTCATATGGGAGAAGTCGTTCCTATCCATGGCAACGAACTTCGGAGGTTCAGGTAGTCTACCCGCGATGGCGTGGATTGACTACAAGTGCTACCAAGTGTGACGGGGTCACACAGCACCTTGCGCTAGAGGAAGTTATCTTCCGAGAGTATACAAACTCTCAGTGAACGGCAGTTCACAGGTCCCCTCTTTAATTAAAGAGAGCGAAGTGACCTAAATAAGGTAGATTGTAAACTGAGTATATTTATAGGTAGGTTAAGTTTGAGGTTAATACAAACTATCAGTTACCTATAGAAATGCAATGTCATTTAACCAATGGTTGGTTTTGAATGACCTTGGTACCTTGTACCAAATATCCCGGAGTATGACATGTCATACTCCTGAAGTGTGAAGTGTCACACTTCATGTAACCAGGGTACACTTAGTGCTACGTACCCCGTTACAAATGCTGTCGTCTTCTGCTAAAAGCGCCTGAAAAGAGAACGCAGGTGTATCAGATTGGATCATTCGATCATGTCGCTCAAACCAGATCGCTTCTCGTCGCGTACTGTTTGCGCCATGCCCCGCCTTGTGTTGGCTGATCGAGTTGGGTGTTTTGCGCCTGGTTTGCAAGTTGGAAGGCTCCAGAATACGGTCGTTCAGTCTGTCATCATTTGACTATATCCACCAGTGTTTGTCGAAGTGTTCCGGCAAGATCTTCTGCTGACCATTGGATGAATAAATTGCAACCAGCTCATGAAGACATGGCCTTCCATGAGTGAGTCTGAATACCCCTGAACATGATGATATTTCGCTACCAGAAGTGACCAAGTTACGAGCGGTTCTCCAGAGTTTGTCAGTCTCCGTGAGTGCGTACGTAGATATCACCCGAACAACAGCAGAGTACTGGTCCCACCGAAGTCTGTGAGGAACGATTGTGGCATCTTGTGCGGACTGAAATGTGATAGTTCTAGCGGAAGCGTTCCACCAGGGAAGAAGCTTCACGAAAACGGTCAATAAATCTCTTTTCGAGGTCTCCAGCCACCGTTTTATCTTCGCATGAGTGCCTTCAACGGTGGACGTGTCGTGACAGCCGAAGTGAACATGTCGATCCGTCCAGCATTTGATTATCCTGGTTTTATATTTCCACCAAGTCCGTTCTAGATATTCAGCGGTAGAACTGCTAAGGCCTCGTAAAACCGCACAATGCTCTTCGAATTTAGACACCGACTCGGACGCAGCTGCCTCATAATACTTAGCCATGAATACATCCGTCTCCACTGAATTATGTTTCATTTCACCGTTCGGTCCCGGTCTAGATAAACGTATAATTCCGAGGTCGTCTTGCACGCGCGCCAGAACCCTTCGGTTGACGTGCCAGCGACACAGAATTTTAGGGATCTCAGGATATACTGCGTCGCTTGCATTCATACACGCAAGGTCTCGGTCTGTTACGAGAAGTCGAGGCAATTGCACGCTATTTGCTAACAGAAGAAGCTTTAGTTGGTTGAAAACCCACGTGTAGTCGGCCTCGGCTTCGCCTGGTAGCTAGCACTGAGCAAGAGGGAGAACTTTGTTCAACCCAGTGAGAATGATTATGTTGCACAGAGGCCAGTTGTGTTTGTTTGTCTTGTATGTACAGTCGATAACAACGACACCCATGTAATGTCGTGCCAAGTTTATAGTGTCAGGGTGGGCCCACAGCAGGTATTTTAAGCGTCGTGACTCAGGGTCCACCTCGTACTTGTAGTGGAATCCATGCTCGGTAAGTTTGCGGAAAAGAGCTTCAATTGCTGTGTCTGTTGCTAGCATGTCTCTGCGCCTTGTGTATTTAGTGTTTGCAATGTCCTTCGGAATTACAAGAGAGGTTTTGTCGGATAGCAGTAGGGTAGCGTATACTTTGGACACAGGAACGCCTGCAGCAGTTTGAAAAAAAATCAAATCATTCACAGTTGAAAGTTGAGCAGTCGTATTCTGTTGAGCACTGCGGCGCCGGTGACCAGAGTGAACACGGACATCCAACGAAGCTGGGTGGTTGTGGATGCGGCTACCGTCTCGAGGGTAAACGATTCTCCACGCCCCTTCAGTATTCTCTTTATCGACAGCGACGATCTTGATTCGCATGGGGCACCCCATTCGTTTTGACCCACGCATAGTTCGAACGCGATTTGCCTCTTCTAGATGGCGAGTGTTTTTTGGTTTCCCGCTTCGGTCGCATGCGAATAGTCGACTTCGAATTTTGCCATTTTGATTTTTCTCTACCTTTTGTTTCGTTACATCATAGCGCCTCGCCAACGTCCGTTGATGAATTGCAGCTTCGGCTGCAGCTTCGGAGGGGTGGACAGCTTCAGGGGGCGGGTCGATATTGTAGCCTTGCGGCATCTGTGTCTAGCGTGTGATGTGGTTGGTGTTGAATTTATTATTCTGAACAAGCCGATGGAAGGAGGCTTTATGCATTTGTAGATTAAGTGAAATTCTTCTTTTAAGAATATCCTCTGAAGAAGTAATAAGATCTTGAAGCACATCTTGCAATCTGCATATGGTGCTCCATTTATGTTTGGGCGCTCCTTAATTGGGCGCTCCTTAGCTTCTCCCAGCTCGGCTCACTAGCGAACGGACACGTTGAGCATGTTTTTTGTCTGCGGGGAGAAGGGGCAGCTTCCAGAATGGAAGATAAGCTTATGAAGCTTTTTTCTATAACATCCACTACACTCAGACTAATGAGCGGTATTTTAAATACACGCAACTCGTTTTTCCGTCAACACTAACAAAGCCTGTAAAAAAACATTCATTTAG
>NW_003303575.1:102134-103208 GCF_000142945.1 Phytophthora infestans T30-4 | reverse complement strand
ATGCCACAGATCCGACACCAACGGAGTCGAAGACATGAGAACATGCCCGTTCTAACGCGCCTAATACACACGGAGCACAAGCCGTGACTTGGATTCTCCTCGTCCACATTCAGCGCATCGCGATTCTTGCCGGAGATAGCATTGTAGCGTGCAAGTAGCGTCATTTTTTTGGCTTCAGCACAACGCACAGCTTTACTAAGGCTTCCGACGAACGCGGTGGTGGCGTACGGCATGAGAGACGCGTACGGCATCGACAGTCTCCGTAGCTCTCCGCAAGTGTCGAACACGCCTCGCAGCACCACGTCAACGACCCCGGGCGCGGCGTCTCGGAATATACACGAGAAGAATAGCCTGCCACGCACAACGTTCGCCTCCAACGGCGGGCATTCGGGCAACTCAACCGAGTGCAGCACCAGCAGGGCCCCCGAAAAAAAAATTGACGACACAGTAATTTCAATAAATAAGCAGACATTATTTATGTTGTCACCCTAAACTAGGCTCGTGCATAATTTATGGTGGCTGCATATTAGATACGGTAATTTATGCGTACAGTTTCCTGAAGTTATCTGCAGCAGTCAATCGATCGCCACGAACCAGTCGTTTTGTTGCCGAATCGGCTGATCTCAGCAGACTCATTTTCTTTTCTCTCACTTCCCACGCCGACACTCCCGTTACCATGGTCTTCTCGTCTCGACGCAGTTTGCGCTCCACGTTCACGCCAGCACAAATTGCTGGGTTCTTCTTTTCAACCGTGCCGCGACGAGTTTGATGAAGTCATCCTCGAGTACTACCGCTGTCGTTGCGGCACGGTTCGAAAGCAGGCTAGCCGCAATGGCTTTTTCCAACCTGGTATCGCACGTTCGAAGCGAGCACCCAACCCATGAGAGCCTCATGCTCACCGCCACCTCGGCCGGAGACGGGGTCTATCCTCAACTACGTGCGGCGCTCCTCTCTCAATCTATTCAGCTGGATGGAGTGGATCCTAAAGAGGCAATCTTCCGCTGTCATTCTGTGAAGACGAGGCCGTCCAAAAGGTAAGTCATACGCATTTCTAAAGTTGCCAGTGGAATTTCT
>NW_003303575.1:95401-101880 GCF_000142945.1 Phytophthora infestans T30-4 | reverse complement strand
ACGGTCGTTGGAGCAATAAAATATTGTGCGATGAGCAGATGATCTAAAATTACCCCCAACCTCTTTCTATTCACTGCTGCGACTGGTAGTTATGAAACCCGGTAGGCAGAGTTGGAGGAAAAGCTAAAAGGGCGCAAAATTCGCCCTTTTACCAGCCCATTTTCCACCTTGTTTTGGTAATGGTGTTAAAGGGCGAAAAATGCGCCCTCGCACCGCGAAAGGGCTATTAAGATTACTTTTACAAACAATGAAACATCTAGCGTTTCTAATATATATCATAAAGTTAAATTAGGAATCTTTGCGTGGAATGCTAATTTACTACTTTTTTAAGACGGGCATTTCTAAGCCGCAACTTCACACCAGAGATATTTCATTTGAATTTTAGTGCGGTAATTTTGAAGCGTCAAAGTTCTCAGTACATTATTGGTATCGAAGCCGCAGTGATGTTCATTATAAAGCAAAAAGTGCGAACAAGCTACGTTTCAGCAATATTAAAATATTGCTAAGACATGGTCGCCTGAAATTGCATGGTCTAAAGCTAAGTCATAACAAACTAACTCATACCTGCTCTTGCATTTCATGATGAGCTCGGCCCCGGAGCACACGACGCTTACTATAAGATGTTGTGAGTACCGCAAATTACATGAATATATAATGGCGTTTTAGACACTGTGTAGTCATTGAGGACATGATGTTATACAATTCTTTGGGGCCGGAGTGCAGGTCTTTGTCGGCAAGTTGACGAGCCCTTTACTGCTTTTGTAAGCTCACTGGCGCTTAGTGTCTAACATGGATGGCTGCGCAACTTTAGTTATGGTTGCATTATGATGCAGGATGACAGCTAGTTAAGCTGGTCTTTCAGCTCTAAAAATCCGAGTGATGTTGTTGGATGACACTATAAAATGCTGACACACAGCGGTGGTTGCGCGACTTCGCTTTGTTGGCGTAATGTTGCAGAACGACAACCTTTTCATGGCCCTAAGCAGCTAAAACGACAAACTTCGCTGGCTCCTCTACCTTGCTGAGGTAAGGTTGCAGGATGTCAAACTTTTCGCGGCCCCTAACACAGTTATTCGAACAGTACAGTGTATTGTACTTTGCAGATGAAATATCGCTCCGTTTTATGGCTGAGATCGAGCATGGTCGGCGCATAAAACCATGCATAAAATGAGATGGGAAAACACGGACATGGAATTATTTATTATTAATAGCGCTCGAATTTATTTTTCAAACACTCAAAAAAGGATCGATTTACTGGAAATCTATGGGGATTTGCGTGGAAATTCATCTCGTCCAGTCTGTCGTCGCTTGATTTACATATTGACCACCCTAGCTAGATCGATTTCCCGTTTTATGGAGCTCGATACTCGTTCTTTTATTAATCTTTGATATAGCTAAGTGAAAACGACAAAAGCATTGGGAAGCACAATAGTATTGTGTATTATACATGTACTTAAGTATTGCATTTCGCTTAATCTGCCGTGATAGCTCATTCGTAATCATATTTCCTTTGTGGTCGGACAAACCCCATTCAAATTATGGTCTATCCATCCGCGGCGGAATTAGCAGGGCGATAGTGAGTCTGGATGGAATGCTAAAAATCTACACAAATTGTGTCACAATCCGGCCAAACTTTGGCAGCTATTAATTCGGGAAGTTTCACAATCTTGGGCATAATTAGCATTAAATAGCTAAAAACTATGGAGCTCGAGCTTAGGGAGCTCGAGGTACCCAAATTTAGAAATAGTGCTATTTGATGTACTCAAATGCATTTTGTGTTTTAAACATAGTTGTCAGGTTGGACTTTAATTGAGCTGCCACAATATCAGCACAGCTACATTTTGCAGCACGTCCGAGATGACAGTGATAATTACAAGAAGTTCTCCATTGGGGAAGCTTCGGGATTAAAAAAATATACTTATCACTTCTCTTCTTCAAAGTCAGGTTTAATTACAGTCCTTTAGCTGTCCTAACGACCACATTAATACTAGTCACTACTCCAAAGCAGGAAATTTTTTTAACTTTTTTTGGCTGCATGAATTCCATTCATTTATTTAATGAGCTTGGGAGGTAGACTATTCTATAAAATGCAATACGCTTCGACTCGATGCTGCGGCATTGCTGTATACCAGACCTGTTCTCCGCATAAGTGCCCCTCCTCGTCCACGGACCACTTCGTAGGTTTAGATAGCACTAGAGTAGTCTATTATTCTTTCTTGTGGTATTTTGTGTATCTTAGTAGTCTATGAGGGTATGCAGCATTTGTTACGTAGTCGATGAGCACTTTGCGTCATTGGAGAGGTCAGACCATTCTTCTTTAGAGGTTAGTGGATGAACGGGATAATACTACTTAAGTTTCTACCAGTGCTGCTGTGGCTGATGAACAGGGGGTCCGAAAATGATATTGTTATTGATCGTAGTAGCATCTTCACAATAAATTATCGCGAAGCTAGCTTGTATGTTGGCAATACGTCATGATGCTTTAGCTAGAAGACCAATAAATAATTGAGTTATTGCTGCAATAACCACGGTTTATTGAATCAATAACAGGTATCTACGCTCGAGTTGCTGTGTCAAGTGTTTGTGCGTCCCAGTAACCAGCATTTTCGCGCAGGAAGAGAATCATTTCTAAAGTAATGGGGCTGCAGTCCATGGCGTTCTTGGCCAAACGTGGTACGAGCAACGCTAAAAAAGCGCTCCACCACGTTGGACGTCGCAGGGATTGCGTGCAAGAGCTTGTACTTGGTCTCCTTCGCGGCAAGTCGGCGTCTCTTTTGAAGCAGCTGGACGAACGAACTTTCGCCGTCGTCCTCGTCTTCACTCACTGCAGGAGGGCCTGTCGACTTGAACGGAGTCAACACTGTTTTTTCAGCTCGCGTGAGGCGGGCTGCATTGCCGCCTAAGACCCGTACACACCCTGACTCAAAGTCAGGGCTGTGAACAATTTCAGCGCGTGGGCCTAGTGTTCATAGTGAATACAAAACAAATTAGCAATGGATACTAGAAAAGGAAAAAATATGCTGCACGTACCAATGTACCGAGCGTAGTGTGGTTTGATGGAAATCAAGCCATCCAGCCACACTCGAGCATCAAGTAGTGATACTTCGCTTCCCTGTAAAGCTTTTGCAACGGACTCAACCTTCTTCAAGTCTGCTAGCAGAGCACGCAAACGGCGGTTGTACGAAGGGGACGGCAGCAAATCTGCGATGTCATCGTCATTGCTGTCGATAAACTCCAGCAGTGTGAAGTACCGCATCACCATAGCGAAAGTGGAGCTCCATCGAGTATCTTGGCGGATAACTGGACGGAGCGGCGTTTTAGTTCTACATTCAAAATAGAAACCCAATTAGAAACGTTTCTAACTACATCATTATCAGTTCAAACTTACCTCAGCTTGGCACTTTGCTTCAGGTTACGAAGCTTGATCATTAACTTCTGGACAGCATCCAGCTCGTCCTCATAGGCTTGCATGTCAGCTTGCACTGCTCGGTTAAGGCGGTGGCTGGCACAGCCGATTAGCGGCACACCCATCAGCGTTGCGAGCCGCCGGTTAACCGAGCAGTTGTCTCCCACCAGGAAACAGCACTGGCCCAGCTGCTTGCCGTAGTCCCGAGGCAGCATAGTGGCAAGAAACTCCATGTGGCCGCGGGCGGAGAGGTCTTCCTCCTCCTCGTTGAGCAGTGGAGCCATACAAAGAAGAGGAGTCTTGACGACCCCGTCCACCTCGTAGCGAGCGTACACTGCAATGTAATGATCTGAAGCATGAGACCACCCATCAAAGATTAGCCCAAAAAGGTCAGGTATCTCTTCAGCGATGCCACGCTCCACGGCCCGCGTCACACTACTCATGCCAGAGACGAGCGTCTCGACACAAATTGAGTCAAGATTAGAGTACCTATAGAAAGCAAATAGAAACAAAAGTTAGAAATTCACTGGCAACTTTAGAAATGCGTATGACTTACCTTTTGGCCGCCTCATTCTCACAGAATGACAGCGGAAGATTGCTCTTTGGGATCCACTCCATCCAGCTGAATAGATTGAGAGAGGAGCGCCGCACGTAGTTGAGGATAGACCCCGTCTCGGCCGAGGTGGCGGTGAGCATGAGGCTCTCATGGGTTGGGTGCTCGCTTCCAACGTGCGATACCAGGTTGGAAAAGCCATTACGATTAGCCTGCTTTTGAACCGTGCCGCAACGACAGCGGTAGTACTCGAGGATGACTTCATCAAACTCGTCGCGGCACGGTTGAAAGAAGAACCCAGCAATTTGTGCTGGCGTGAACGTGGAGCGCAAACTGCGTCGAGACGAGAAGACCATGGTAACGGGAGTGTCGGCGTGGGAAGTGAGAGAAAAGAAAATGAGTCTGCTGAGATCAGCCGATTCGGCAACAAAACGACTGGTTCGTGGCGATCGATTGACTGCTGCAGATAACTTCAGGAAACTGTACGCATAAATTACCGTATGTAATATGCAGCCACCATAAATTATGCACGAGCCTAGTTTAGGGTGACAACATAAATAATATCTGCTTATTTATTGAAATTACTGTGTCGTCAATTTTTTTTTCGGGGGCCCTGCTGACAAACACCATTAACCCTTAGACAAACACCATTACAAAAGAAAATCAAGGAAAGCTCCAGATTTCCTACAGAGCTATAGGTACATGTATACAAGAGCGAAGCGCTTTATAAATGCTTGCTACGGTGCAGGATATCCTAAGGCGCTCCGCCGAAAAATCTAGGAAGCGCACTATTAAAGGCCCATGGCTACTTGTAAGTCAGCGAAACTCAACACTACACGATTAAGTTTTCATGTGTCAGCGTACTATTTGTTGGTCTAGCTCGCATTCAAAAACGCCTACACTTGCTCTAGAATGGGCAATTGTCGCCTCATTCAGGGTGATCGATGTATCACTCTTATTAAGCCACCGCCTAGCAAAGCTGAGGCGTAATATGGCTTCGTGATATATAACAATACATCTCCGCTGTAACTACCTGAGCGAGGCATACCGTATTCTCTTGGTCCAGCTCACGACATGCAATTCTATGAGGGTCTACAGGCTGTAGTACATCGAGACCTTTGGATCATTTTTTGAGTACATCAAAAAGCACTATTTCTAAATTTGGGTACCTCGAGCTCGAGCTCCATAGTTTTTCCCATTAAATAGAGGCTGTTCGTCTTTTTTTATCTGAATTAACGGACCAGTAAGGTGAAAGGCACAATCCAATTAGAGGTAGTATTCAGAGCTTACTGTATCTCATTTTGAGTGTGCCAACAGAATCGCATGGTTACAATTGGACAGCGGCTACTGCCATTCCTTACACTTTATTGAGTTGTGGTAAACATGCCGATCGTTCGCTTCAGCAGCTCCCACTCTTCCTTTTGCTCGACAGACCGCACCGCTCACTTTTCACATCATGCGTCCGCAATATGTTGTGATGTTATTAGTAACCGTCGCCACTCTTATCACAGGTGTGGAGACCTTTTCGGTGGGCACCGACTCGAAGGCGGCGAAGCTCTCTGACCCCACACCTCTGACTAGCTTAAGTGACATGGGACTCAAGACATCACTGAGAGCCGAGAAGGCGACTGAAGAACTTAACGACGAAGACGAAGAGAGGGGAAAGGTTTCTGCCTTCTTAACGAAGGTAGGGGGATGGGTAAACCGAAAGTAGAAGATTGACCCAAAGATCGCCGCGAAGGCCGACGACCTGAAGAAGTCACCGAACATTGGGCCGAAGGTGCTCGCAAAGGCTGATTCAAAGGTGCTAGCAGGGATTGAGTCAAAGGTGCTGACAAGGGTCGACTGAAGAACACTGTGCCAGCGGTGCCAAAGGAGTTAACGGCTGTTAATTCCAAGATGTCTAAGGAGGGAAAAGAGGTCATGAAGAAGCTCGACGGTTTCGTAAAGGAACAGAATTCTCTGGAAAAAGTATTCGCATCCCAGGTAAAAGGCAAGTGGGATAACGGCTTGTTCGCAGCCGATGGGCTGCCCATGTATGTGAGGTTCAGCGAGCTGACTGCCAAGCAAAGAGGTCAGGACACGTACGGCGTCAATCTACTCGTGACTCATTTTGGGCAAGAGAAACTCATGCTGGCAGTCAATAAAGGACTGACAAGCGGAGATAGCCTCGCTGCTGCCACAGTCATGCGTGTCCGAGCTGGATTGCTCAACAAATGGTGGAAGGAGAAGAAGGATGTAAGAGAAGTCGCTCATTTTCTAAAGGGAGGGAATGTGGTAGTGCCCACTGTCAACAAGGGAGTGGCGAAGACATCTTGAGAAGCACAACGCTGCGTACATCACAAATCTGAGGCCAGTAAATACTCCTACATAACCGGCGAAGCAGAAGCTAGTCAGCACAAAGATTTCATGCCAAGCTATGATAATTGATTGTGCGTGTGTTTTATTGTCTTGTGAAGCCTTAAAGGTTGCATGAGGTTGAGAGCAATGATGCTTAATCGGGTAAGAGGGCTAAGATAT
>NW_003303575.1:93973-95301 GCF_000142945.1 Phytophthora infestans T30-4 | reverse complement strand
AGGCTACACTGCAAGGTCTAACTAGATCGTCTTCGACTTAGCTGGGAATTCACGTGCCAGTTTGTTTTTCACGTAGCATTTTTCAGCGATCCCTGCCCGCGGAGGGTGGAACATTGCTCTACCGCTGCCTCGTGGTGGCGTGTAGATCCTGAAGTGAGACAAGCACGTAAGCGAAAAAAAAACACTGCTGAAACGCCATTGGAGTATGGGTTCCGGTATTAACACAACGAAGAAGCTCTGGTAATTTCAAATTCGCAGTTTGAAATACTGTGCTACAAAAGTTTGAAAGTCTGGGCAACTAAATTTAGAAGCTCTAGAAAGTGTGACATAAGAACTAGAGTTTGATGTTACGGTTACATTGGTTTAGCCAAATCTGGTTTTAATGTATTCAACATGAGTTTTAGAGCTATAAAAACATCGACAAAAGTGTTAACAGAGAATCTACATTATTACGGTACCGGTATCGGTGTTCCCACGTTTGTTGCCTTTCCGCCAGCTCCAGTTATCGGCTTTAGCTGTCGGCCCCAGCTATCGTGACCGAATTAATACGCTTAGGGTGAATACACCTGTGTTTTTCTCCCGCCCACCTAGAAATCATCAGTGATGCTATTACAGGTGATGAACCATCACCCACCTGTTCAAATGGACAACCAATGGGTGTAATGTATGGTGAGCTCCGAAAAAGTATGACCTTCTTTATTTCGGCGTTAGCTTGCTTCTCTTGAGCACTCGCATCACCTGCGCCTGCTTTTGCAGCCGCAATATCTGCTGTAGTTCGTTCGCCTACGAACAGTGAAGCATTGGGTGGCTATGGGTCACATTGTAACGGGGTACGTAGCCCTAAGTGTACTCTGGTTACATGAAGTGTGACACTTCACACTTCAGGAGTATGACACGTCATACTCCGGGATATTTGGTACAAGGTACCAAGGTCGCTCAAAGCCAACCATTGGTTAAATGACATTGCATTTCTATAGGTAAGTAATAGTTTGTATTAAACCCAAACTTAACCTACCTATAAATATACTCAGTTTACAATCTACCTTATTTAGGTCACTTCGCTCTCTTTAATTAAAGAGGGGACCTGTGAGCTGCCGTTCACTGAGAGTTTGTATACTCTCGGAAGATAACTTCCTCTAGCGCAAGGTGCTGTGTGACCCCGTCACACTTGGTAGCACTCGTAGTCAATCCACGCCACCGAGTAGACTACCTGAACCTCTCCGAAGTTCGTTGCCATGGATAGGAACGACTTCTCCCATATGAACGACTCTCAGTTCGAGTCGGTTCGGAAGATGGCAGGCATCTTCGGGATGAGGCCCTGCAGAGCC
>NW_003303575.1:80833-93659 GCF_000142945.1 Phytophthora infestans T30-4 | reverse complement strand
CGTGCTAAGAGTGGTGTACATTCGGGAAGCAACATCCCCTGGATGTTTCACATCCTGGGCTCAGCTGTGCGAACAGTTCCGAGCCGCGTTCCTCCCGGCGAACTACGAGTACCACCAGCGTTCGCGCCTCCTCGCGTGTAAACAAGGAAGGCGCGAACTGCACGAGTATGTGCAAGAGATACGGGAGCTCACGGCGTCCCTAGTGGCAAACCCACTCAACGAACACATCAAGATGACTGTGTTCATGGACGGCCTTCGAGTGGGCCCCGCACGCACTCAGCTGTTCCGGGAGCAGTCAAGCACCCTTGAAGAGGCGATTCAAGTGGCTCTTCAAGAAGAGTACAGCCATCGCCAGGCGCGTACGCCGGTCTCAGCGTGGCCTGGGAGTTCCTTGTCGGCTCCCGGTCGAACAAGCCCCAACGGACCAGTTCCCATGGAACTCGGGTCCGCCGAACAGCGTGACATCCGCTGCTTCGGCTGTGGGAAGATGGGCCACTTCAAGCGCGACTGTCCCGCGGAAAGACTCCGCAGACGGTCCTTCCCCAAGCCCGTCCTCAAGGGTCGCTGGCAGAAGCCAGGATCCCGGGGCCAGGGGAACGCAGGGAACCAGTAGGGGCGGGGCGCCCTACTGGGGAAGAACTAAGTCTTCGTGATGGGTGCGCGGATGGCGCGTACCACGGGGACTTAGCCCCTGAGAGTCTTCGCACTCTCGAATCGGCGAAGAGCAGCGGCGGGCTGCTCGTAGTACACGGATGTGTACGGGGATACGATCATCCCTTTAGAATCTTGATTGACTCTGGGGCGTCGAAGAATTTCGCACGCCGCCAGACGGCTGCTCGTAATAGCAACAAGTTGTTTGATGCTTTGAGAGTAAGCAAGGGCAACGGGACGGTGTCAGTGCGACTGGCCGACGGGAAGGTCGTCACTGTCCCCAACGTCCAAGTGGATCTGGCCGTCAAGTTTGAAGACTTTGATAGCCTCGAACAGTTCACTGTTCTCGATATGGATCCATATGATATGATCCTGGGCATGCCCTGGCTTGAGAAGCACGAGCCCTTGATCGACTGGCGAGGCAAGGCAATCGGTGCCAGCCGCCCTGCGCAGTCCGACAGAGCATTGGTGAGTCATGTTCCCACCTCTGTCAGGACCCGGGGCGCCCGCGAGGGCTGCCAGGGTACCAAAGCATCCGGCAGATGCTTGGGAGTCGTCGACGTATATGACGACTCCGTGGATGTTTTGATGGTGGCCGCGCCCAGAAGAGGCGCCGGCCAAGTGGGTAACTTAGGTCCACAGGCGGGTAACTTAGTTCCGCAGACAGCTGCAGCTGTCATGAACACTGAGAACAGCGTGTTCAGAGTGGGTAACAGAGTTCCACTCACGGTCGCCCAGACCATAACTGAAGAGGAAGACGTCGGATACGCTTCCTGTGTGGGTAACACAGTGCCACACGCGGTCGCCCAGACCTTAACTGAAGAGGAAGTCGTTGAACACGCTTCCTGTGTGGGTAACACAGTGCCACACGCGGTCGCCCAGACCTTAACTGAAGAGGAAGGCGTTGAACACGCTTCCTGTGTGGGTACAACAGTACCACACGAGGACACGAGTGCCTCGGATGTCGTTGCGACGACATCCCTAGACGTGGGCAGCAAAGCTCCCCGTCACAGACGCCGTCGGCAAAGACGCCGCCGCCGCCTCAAGTCGGATCCGAACTTTGTTCCGATCGACGTCGCTTTAAGCGACTCGGAGTCCAGGGCCCAGGCTCCTCCGACAAGGCCGGTGGAAGAGTGTTATCACATCTTCGATGGCGAGACAGGTTTACCCGTCAAGGCATCTGGTGTCCACTTGGAACCGCTGCCAGAGGTTGCAGAGATACTGCACCTCGAGGAAATGACGGCTGAGTCTTTCCTGACCAACCTCAAGGCTGGAGAGATTGCTGAGATGGTACTCATGAGACCTGAGACCACTCAGGAGGAGCTGATCTCCTCCTCTGTCTTGGACGAGAACGTCCTGGAAGACATGAACAAGCAGCGTCAGGCGCGCTTGGGTTCTGAGATTCTCAAGAACCCCAAGGATCCGGTGTATCCTTTGGTGACGGAGTACGCGGACGTGGTGAACAAACACCCACCGACCCAGCTCCCACCGGATCGAGGCGTACGGCACGAGATTGATCTCGTGCCCGGCACAAAGTATTGTGTCATGAGGCAATGGCCTCTCCCGCGTGAACAGTGCGAGGTCATGTATGCCTTCTTCGCCACGAAAGCGAAGGCAGGCATGGAAGTGCGGGAGTCGAAATCCCCGCACTCGACGCAGACTTTCTGCGTTCGTAAGCCGAACGGAAAGTGGCGTCTGGTTCACGCTTATAACAAGCTGAACAACGCAACGGTGCCGGCCCAAACACCGATCCCACGAAAGGATGTGTTGTTGAACAACATGGCCGGGAGCGTACTGTATAGTGCGCTGGATTTGGTAGACGGATACTACCAAATCCTGATGCGCGAGAGTGACATCCCGCTCACCGCGGTAAGCACTCCAAGCGGCATGCTTTGGGAATGTCTCGTCATGCCGCAGGGCTTGTCTAACGCCCCGGCGACGCTCAATCGCCTGATGACGCAATTGTTCCGCCCTTTGCGTACCTTCGTACAGACGTACTTCGACGACATTTTCGTCCATAGCCGTGCCGAGGAAGGCAAGACGGCCATGGAGGTGCATCTAGGACACCTCCGTCGAGTGTTGGACGTGATGCGAGCGAACAAGCTCTACGCCAACATCGACAAGTGCGTTTTCGCGTCACCAGAGATCAAAGTTCTCGGTTGCTTCGTAAGCAACGTGGGCGTTCGGGCTGACCCAGACAAGGTCAAGGCCATAGTAGCATGGCCGACGCCCCGATCCCAGAAGGATCTTCGAAAGTGGTTGGGCTTGGTCAACTACCTTCACAAGTACAGCGCTGGGTACGCGGGCTTCGCTAAGTCCTTGTCGAGCCTCTTTCAGAAGGACGTCGACTGGCGCTGGGAGCAAGAGCACCAGGATGCTTTTGACAGCATCAAGGCCAGTCTTCAAGAGGCCCCTGTCCTGGCCCTGCCGGACGAGACGAAGCCGTTTAGCGTCGTCTGCGATGCCTCCGATTACGCCATCGGATGTGCATTGCTGCAGGCCGACACGGCTGGACAGGAACGAGTCATCTCGTTCCAGTCCCGGCAGCTCAAAGCCGCCGAGCGGAACTACCCTGTCCATGACAAGGAGCTCCTGGCATTGAAATATGCCCTTGTGAAGTTCCGTGCTCACCTTCTGGGCTCTAGGCCCTTTGTGATCTACACAGACCACGCGTCCTTGAGGACGGCGACTAACTCGCCTCACCTCTCCCAAAGGATGGCGAGGTGGCTGTCCTTCTTCGCGGAATACAACTTCCGCGTCGAATACAAGCCGGGCAAGCTCAACGTGCTTGCAGACGCCCTCTCTCGGCGTCCCGACTATGAGTTGGCCCACATCACGCGGGTGACAACGGATCTATATGATCGGATACGCATGGCGTATCGGGACGATGAGGCTGTCGCGCCTATCGTCAAGTTCCTTAAGGCCGGAACGAGCGCGAAGTCCGACTGGCTCTCGTCGCGACAGCGCTCACGGCTCCACCGATATGAGTTGAAGGAGGGCCTCCTCTGTTATCGGGTGGAGCCCACTGATCCTCCACGGGTAGTCGTACCCAACGACGAGGATCTGAAGTTCGACATCCTCGCGGAGGCGCATGACGCGCCCTCCAGCGGCTTTGGGCCGCGAGAAGACCTTTCTGTCGGTCTCTCAGTCCTTCTGGTGGACCCACATGTACAAGTGGGTCGCCCGGTACGTCAAGACATGTGAAACATGTCAGCGGGTCAAACCCGCAGTGCACTCTTCGGCTCCACTACAGAGCCTGCCCGTACCGGCTGGTTATTGGAAGTCGATGAGTCTTGACTTCATCTTTGGGCTTCCCGCTGACGGACACGGCAACACCGAAATTTTGGTGTTTGTGTGTCGGCTGAGCAAGATGGTACATCTTGCTCCAGTTCCCGTCACTGTAACGGGCGAACAAACCGCAAGGTTGTTCGTCGATGGCGTGTTCCGCTATTACTGTCTCCCAGAGACGATTGTCTCGGACCGAGACCCACGGTTCACTGCTGCGTTTTGGAAACCGCTGTTCCCTTTACTGGGAACTCGTCTGCAGATGTCCACTGCGGACCATCCGCAGACAGACGGCCAAACAGAGCGCGTCAATCGAGTGCTCGAGGACACTCTGCGCAGTGTGTGCGCGGCAGCACCACGTACGTGGTCGACGCAGCTTCCAGTTGTTGAGTTTGCGCTCAACAACGCGGTGCACGCGTCCACGGGGTTCACGCCGTTCTACTTGAACGGCTTCCGCCACCCCAGAGTGCCTCTCACTCTTCGAGGAGACACTGACTCCTCTATTCTAAGTGGGGGAGAGGCTCGGAAAGCCCTTTCCTCCCAGGTCTCGGATGTGAGGCCAGTTTCGCTGCGGAAACAGGTGGAATCCTTTATGGATACCAAGCTGAACATTGTCAGCAGGGTCCGCGATGCCATGGCAGCGGCCCAAGATAAACAAAAGGAGTACTCAGACAAAGAAGGAAGAGGAAACTTAAGTAGATTTGAGGTTGGGGACTTAGTGTTGCTAGACACGAGGAACCTACCTCTTGACACTGTTAGCTCTGTCGGCAGCAACAAACTGAAGCACCGCTTCATCGGACCTTTTGCAGTTTTGGCCAGACATGGTGCGTCGTACACCATCGACCTTCCAAAGTCAATGACGACGCACCCGACGTTCTATGTCGGACGTCTTAAGCGGTACTTTGACCCGCAGGAGGTTGCTGACTCGCAGTCCCCCCTTGACCCAGCTCCTCGAAGCGAGGGCCGGTCACAGACGTCGACGAGGGCGTCGGAGCAGGCACCCAAGCCTCGGTCGGGACGGCAAGGCTGCGGTCAAGACCGTACGCCGGAGGGCTCCATACGAACGAACCCCGGCGCCATACGCCGAGTACGCTGAGTACGCCGGGTACGCACCATACGCGTACGTCTGGGAGTGTGCCGCAGGCGGCTCCGGACGTGGCAACAAAGCCTCGATCCGTCGGATCATGCGAAAGACCTCGTCCCGATCGGACGAAGAGGCCCGGCGATCCACCCGCAGGTGCAGGCTCGCGACCTCTCGCTCCACCAGGTCCAGGCGACCCGCAAGACGAGCGAGTTCGCCCTGATTTCCGGCCTGGGCGGCAGCATTACCGCCAGCCCCAAGTCCAAGTGCAATCTCAAGCACGAGGACACGTTGACGGAGGCGGTCAACCTCAGGGTCCCGTGTCGGACCCGCAGTCGGAGCACTCGGACGAGAGTGGCTCTCGGGAGGCGCCGAGTACTCGTACTCGTACGAGGGCACCTCCGCCCCTGCTTGACCGGAATGGAGAAGCCCACTTCCACGTGGAGCGGATCCTCCAGGAGCAACGGTGTCGCGGTAAGCGACAGCTCCTCGTGAAGTGGAGGGGTTATGCCCACTCCGAGAACTCGTGGGAGCCGATTGAACGGCTCCTGATTGACTGCCCGAAGGCTGTCGCAATCTGGGAGCAGAAGCGGCGGCAGCTTCATAAGTAGTCTGGGGCTTATTGCCCGAACGGGGTACGGACGATGAATACATACCGTACCCGCGCTCATCATGAGCGCTAGAAGCCGCGCGCTTCAGGATGTCCATTGGCAGCATACGCTTGCTGATCAAGTGGGCAAACCTCACACAAAGATTACGCTGGTCCAGGATGTGGGACAGCTGCTGATCTTCATGGAGTTCCCATAACTCCGTGGGCGAGTACTTGAGAGTCTCCACCTACGCCCAGAACATGTCCTCACAAGAACTCCACGTGGGACAGTTCTCGGGCATAGCCCAGGGGTATCCCCAAACAGGATAGAGACCACCCCGGGTCTCGGGCTTCTTACGACAAGTCGTAAAGTCCTTAAGGGGAATGCGGTGTGGCGCGAGGAGCACACACCGAGCAGCCTCCAAGTTGTCGACGAACACCTGTTCTTTCTGAACAAGGGCTCGTTCATAGATGCCCCTAGAAGTGTGGCCGCCCACAAGGCCACGAGGAGCGACGAGGACCTCTAAGAAGAGGTCAGCCCCAGAGCTCTCCTCGGGAGGCCAATACCCTCTTGAGTTGATGGCAGCTCCCTGGTTGACGGGTGCCGCCACCGAACCCCCACGCACACGCTGGGCAGCTTGGAATTCCTCCTGCTGCTGGTCGAGGTCATTCGAGACCTCCCGGGGCTCAACGATAGCATCCTCATCCTCCTCCTCCTCCTCCTCTTCTTCCTCCTTCTCCTCCTCGCGGAGTGGAGACTTAGAGGCGGTACGCTTCTTTGAGGGCTTGGCGCCTTCGGCTTTAGAGACCTTAGCGCGCGCAAGACCCTCGGCAAGCGAGAGACGTTTGCGAGGATTCTCTTCCTCATCGCCACCGGCTTTGGGAGCGCCCTTAGCCTTGACGGCCGGACTCTCAGAGCGCATAGAGGTCCTGGGACTGTGATCACCGTGATCACTAGCGGGCGACTGCACGCTGTCATCTTTGTGCTCACTGGGCACTGGGCTGTGCCCTCCAACCGAGCCCGCAGGAGCATCGTGCGTGCTCTCGGACTCGGCATCGTCCTCACTGCCCGAGTCGAACTCACGTTCCACGAACCGAGGGTTCGGACGATTGTCTGAAGACGAGGGCGACGGACTGCGGCGCCTGCTTGCGCGCTTGTCCACAGCCGCGTCGTCCAAGGATTCGATCGCCTCGGAGGCCACCTGAGTAGCCTCCTTGAGTGCAGAGCCTTTGTCGTGAGGCTTAGTGCTCTTGGTTTGCGCCTTACCGGCTGCTGCCTTGGAGCGTGTCTTAGCACCGCACTTTGCAGTGCCACGAGGCATGATAACGGTCGAAGTGGAGACCTAGACGAAGAGCGCACAGGTTGCTGCTCGAGGCTCTAACTGTGAAGTGAGCCTCCGCCGCGGTCGCGCGGCCAAGTCGATGGTTTTCGACTTTGAGAATGAGAGTTTGTGACAAACACCTCTTCATTCTGATTGGTCGGTAAACCGAACCTATGTGGGGGAGGAAGTAACGGGGTACGTAGCCCTAAGTGTACCCTGGTTACATGAAGTGTGACACTTCACACTTCAGGAGTATAACACGTTATACTCCGGGATATTTGGTACAAGGTACAAAGGTCGTTCAAAGCCAACCATTGGTTAAATGACGTTGCATTTCTATAGGTAACTAATAGTCCTGCGTTTCCCTGTCCCCGGGATCCTGGCTTTTGCCAGCGACCCTTGAGGACGGGCTTGGGGAAGGACCGTGTGCGGAGTCTTTCCGCGGGACAGTCGCGCTTGAAGTGGCCCATCCTTCCACAGCCGAAGCAGCGGATGTCACGCTGTTCGGCGGACCCGAGCTCCATGGGAACTGGTCTGTTGGGGCTTGTTCGACCGGGAGCCGACAAGGAACTCCCAGGCCACGCTGAGGCCGGCGTACGCGCCTGGCGATGGCTGTACTCTTCTTGAAGAGCCACTTGAATCGCCTCTTCAAGGGTGCTTGACTGCACCTGGAACAGCTGAGTGCGTGTGGGGCCCACTCGAAGGCCGTCCATGAACACAGTCATCTTGATGTGTTCATTGAGTGGGTTTCCCACTAGGGACGCCGTGAGCTCCCGTATCTCTTGCACATACTCGTGCAGTTCGC
This sequence comes from Phytophthora infestans T30-4, assembly GCF_000142945.1. Taxonomy (NCBI): domain Eukaryota; phylum Oomycota; class Peronosporomycetes; order Peronosporales; family Peronosporaceae; genus Phytophthora; species Phytophthora infestans. The sequence goes on along the minus strand of NW_003303575.1, from coordinate 85,926 downwards.
GCCTCCCTTGTTTACACGCGAGGAAGCGCGAACGCTGGCGGTACTCGTAGTTCGCCGGGAGGAACGCGGCTCGGAGCTGTTCGCACAGCTGAGCCCAGGATGTGAAACATCCAGGGGATGTTGCTTCCCGAGTGTACACCCAACTCTTAGCACGACCGCTAAGGTTGGAGAGTGCAAAAGCAATACGCAGTTGCTCGGTCGAGATCAGAGCCGCGTCCATCGCGAGCTCTACTTCTCGGACCCAGAAGTGAAGGTTCTCGCCTTCCTTCCCTTCATACGGCTTAACCTTCAGCCGTATTGGCTTCGGGTGAGGCGGATTTGCTTCCGCCGCCGGAGCCTGCAGGTTCTCCCGCACATGAGCGATGAGGCCCTGCTCGTACGCGTCGAATGCATTGACGCGCTCGAGCTGCTCAGCCGGTGTTGACACCACCAGGCTCTGCAGGGCCTCCATCCCGAAGATGCCTGCCATCTTCCGAACCGACTCGAGCTGAGAGTCGTTCAAATGGGAGAAGTCGTTCCTATCCATGGCAACGAACTTCGGAGAGGTTCAGGTAGTCTACCCGCGGTGGCGTGGATTGACTACTAGTGCTACCAAGTGTGACAAGGTCACACAGCACCTTGCGCTAGAGGAAGTTATCTTCCGAGAGTATACAAACTCTCAGTGAACGGCAGTTCACAGGTCCCCTTTTACTTAAAGAGAGCGAAGTGACCTAAATAAGGTAGATTGTAAACTGAGTATATTTATAGGTTGGTTAAGTTTGGGTTTAATACAAACTATTAGTTACCTATAGAAATGCAATGTCATTTAACCAATGGTTGGCTTTGAACGACCTTGGTACCTTGTACCAAATATCCCGGAGTATGACGTGTCATACTTCTGAAGTGTGAAGTGTCACACTTCATGTAACCAGGGTACACTTAGGGATACGTACCCCGTTACATCCTCCCCCACTTAGGTTCGGTTTACCGACCAATCAGAATGAAGAGGTGTTCGTCACAAACTCTCATTCTTAAAGTCGAAAACCATCGACTTGGCCGCGCGAGCGCGGCGGGGGCTCACTGCATAGTTAGAGCCTCGAGCAGCAACCTGTGCGCTCTTCGTCTAGGTCTCCACTTCGACCGTTATCATGCCTCGTGGCACTGCAAAGAGCGGTTCTAAGACACGCTCCAAGGCTGCTGCCGGTAAGGCGCAAGCCAAGAGCACTAAGCCTCACGGCAAAGGCTCTGCACTCAAGGAGGCTACTCAGGTGGCCTCCGAGGCGATCGAATCCTTGGGCGACGCGGCTGTGGACAAGCGCGCAAGCAGGCGCCGCAGTCCGTCGCCCTCGTCTTCAGACAATCGTCCGAACCCTCGGTTCGTGGAACGTGAGTTCAACTCGGGCAGTGAGGACGATGCCGAGTCCGAGAGCACTCATGGTGCTCCTGCGGGCTCTGAGGGAGGGCACAGCCCAGTGCCCAGTGAGCACAAAGATGACAGCGTGCAGTCGCCCGCTAGTGATCACGGTGATCGCAGTCCCAGGACCTCTGTGCGCTTTGCGAGTCCGGCCGTTAAGGCTAAGGGCGCTCCCAAAGCCGGTGGCGATGAGGAAGAGAATCCTCGCAAACGTCTCTCGCTTGCCGAGGGTCTTGCGCGCGCTAAGGTCTCTAAAGCCGAAGGCGCCAAGCCCTCAAAGAAGCGTACCGCCTCTAAGTCTCCACTCCGCGAGGAGAAGGAGACTCGACGCTCCTATCAGAGTCTCTTCGGCTCCTCGGATGAGGAGGAGAAGGAGGAAGAAGAGGAGGAGGAGGAGGAGGAGGATGAGGATGCTATCGTTGAGCCCCGGGAGGTCTCGAATGACCTCGACCAGCAGCAGGAGGAATTCCAAGCTGCCCAGCGTGTGCGTGGGGGTTCGGTGGCGGCACCCGTCAACCAGGGAGCTGCCATCAACTCAAGAGGGTATTGGCCTCCCGAGGAGAGCTCTGGGGCTGACCTCTTCTTAGAGGTCCTCGTCGCTCCTCGTGGCCTTGTGGGCGGCCACACTTCTAGGGGCATCTATGAACGAGCCCTTGTTCAGAAAGAACAGGTGTTCGTCGACAACTTGGAGGCTGCTCGGTGTGTGCTCCTCGCGCCACACCGCATTCCCCTTAAGGACTTTACGACTTGTCGTAAGAAGCCCGAGACCCGGGTGGTCTCTATCCTGTTTGGGGATACCCCTGGGCTATGCCCGAGAACTGTCCCACGTGGAGTTCTTGTGAGGACATGTTCTGGGCGTAGGTGGAGACTCTCAAGTACTCGCCCACGAAGTTATGGGAACTCCATGAAGATCAGCAGCTGTCCCACATCCTGGACCAGCGTAATCTTTGTGTGAGGTTTGCCCACTTGATCAGCAAGCGTATGCTGCCAATGGACATCCTGAAGCGCGCGGCTTCTAGCGCTCATGATGAGCGCGGGTACGGTATGTATTCATCGTCCGTACCCCGTTCGGGCAATAAGCCCCAGACTACTTATGAAGCTGCCGCCGCTTCTGCTCCCAGATTGCGACAGCCTTCGGGCAGTCAATCAGGAGCCGTTCAATCGGCTCCCACGAGTTCTCGGAGTGGGCATAACCCCTCCACTTCACGAGGAGCTGTCGCTTACCGCGACACCGTTGCTCCTGGAGGATCCGCTCCACGTGGAAGTGGACTTCTCCATTCCGGTCAAGCAGGGGAGGAGGTGCCCTCGTACGAGTACGAGTACTCGGCGCCTCCCGAGAGCACTCTCGTCCGAGTGCTTCGACTGCGGGTCCGACACGGGACCCTGAGGTTGACCGCCTCCGTCAACGTGTCCTCGTGCTTGAGATTGCACTTGGCCTTGGGACTGGCGGTAATGCTGCCGCCCAGGTCGGGAATCAGGGCGAAATCGCTCGTCTTGCGGGTCGCCTGGACCTGGTGGAGCGAGAGGTCGCGAGCCTGCACCTGCGGGTGGATCGCCGGGCCTCTTCGTCCGATCTGGACGAGGCCTTTCGAATGAGCCGACGGATCGAGGCTTTGCTGCCACGTCCGGAGCCGCCTGCGGCACACTCCCAGACGTACGCGTATGGTGCGTACCCGGCGTACTCAGCGTACTCGGCGTATGGCGCCGGGGTTCGTTCGTATGGAGCCCTCCGGCGTACGGTCTTGACCGCAGCCTTGCCGTCCCGACCGAGGCTTGGGTGCCTGCTCCGACGCCCTCGTCGACGTCTGTGACCGGCCCTCGCTTCGAGGAGCTGGGTCAAGGGGGGACTGCGAGTCAGCAACCTCCTGCGGGTCAAAGTACCGCTTAAGACGTCCGACATAGAACGTCGGGTGCGTCGTCATTGACTTTGGAAGGTCGATGGTGTACGACGCACCATGTCTGGCCAAAACTGCAAAAGGTCCGATGAAGCGGTGCTTCAGTTTGTTGCTGCCGACAGAGCTAACAGTGTCAAGAGGTAGGTTCCTCGTGTCTAGCAACACTAAGTCCCCAACCTCAAATCTACTTAAGTTTCCTCTTCCTTCTTTGTCTGAGTACTCCTTTTGTTTATCTTGGGCCGCTGCCATGGCATCGCGGACCCTGCTGACAATGTTCAGCTTGGTATCCATAAAGGATTCCACCTGTTTCCGCAGCGAAACTGGCCTCACATCCGAGACCTGGGAGGAAAGGGCTTTCCGAGCCTCTCCCCCACTTAGAATAGAGGAGTCAGTGTCTCCTCGAAGAGTGAGAGGCACTCTGGGGTGGCGGAAGCCGTTCAAGTAGAACGGCGTGAACCCCGTGGACGCGTGCACCGCGTTGTTGAGCGCAAACTCAACAACTGGAAGCTGCGTCGACCACGTACGTGGTGCTGCCGCGCACACACTGCGCAGAGTGTCCTCGAGCACTCGATTGACGCGCTCTGTTTGGCCGTCTGTCTGCGGATGGTCCGCAGTGGACATCTGCAGACGAGTTCCCAGTAAAGGGAACAGCGGTTTCCAAAACGCAGCAGTGAACCGTGGGTCTCGGTCCGAGACAATCGTCTCTGGGAGACAGTGATAGCGGAACACGCCATCGACGAACAACCTTGCGGTTTGTTCGCCCGTTACAGTGACGGGAACTGGAGCAAGATGTACCATCTTGCTCAGCCGACACACAAACACCAAAATTTCGGTGTTGCCGTGTCCGTCAGCGGGAAGCCCAAAGATGAAGTCAAGACTCATCGACTTCCAATAACCAGCCGGTACGGGCAGGCTCTGTAGTGGAGCCGAAGAGTGCACTGCGGGTTTGACCCGCTGACATGTTTCACATGTCTTGACGTACCGGGCGACCCACTTGTACATGTGGGTCCACCAGAAGGACTGAGAGACCGACAGAAAGGTCTTCTCGCGGCCCAAGTGGCCGCTGGAGGGCGCGTCATGCGCCTCCGCGAGGATGTCGAACTTCAGATCCTCGTCGTTGGGTACGACTACCCGTGGAGGAACAGTGGGCTCCACCCGATAACAGAGGAGGCCCTCCTTCAACTCATATCGGTGGAGCCGTGAGCGCTTTCGCGACGAGAGCCAGTCGGACTTCGCGCTCGTTCCGGCCTTAAGGAACTTGACGATAGGCGCGACAGCCTCATCGTCCCGATACGCAATGCGTATCCGATCATATAGATCCGTTGTCACCCGCGTGATGTGGGCCAACTCATAGTCGGGACGCCGAGAGAGGGCGTCCGCAAGCACGTTGAGCTTGCCCGGCTTGTATTCGACGCGGAAGTTGTATTCCGCGAAGAAGGACAGCCACCTCGCCATCCTTTGGGAGAGGTGAGGCGAGTTAGTCGCCGTCCTCAAGGACGCGTGGTCTGTGTAGATCACAAAGGGCCTAGAGCCCAGAAGGTGAGCACGGAACTTCACAAGGGCATATTTCAATGCCAGGAGCTCCTTGTCATGGACAGGGTAGTTCCGCTCGGCGGCTTTGAGCTGCCGGGACTGGAACGAGATGACTCGTTCCTGTCCAGCCGTGTCGGCCTGCAGCAATGCACATCCGATGGCGTAATCGGAGGCATCGCAGACGACGCTAAACGGCTTCGTCTCGTCCGGCAGGGCCAGGACAGGGGCCTCTTGGAGACTGGCCTTGATGCTGTCAAAAGCATCCTGGTGAA
>NW_003303575.1:65352-66692 GCF_000142945.1 Phytophthora infestans T30-4 | reverse complement strand
ATCCGTCGGTCGATTTCTTGGCCGACCACCACCCCTGTCTCCCGCCAGGGTTCAACTTCATCATCTTGGAGTGACCCTTGGGCTCGTCTCGTGCTGCACTCGAAACCAATCCGAATGAACCCTCGCTAGTGCCCTCATCAGCATCAGCACACTCCACTCTCTCTCCAACACCTCCACCGAGGATTCTACTCCTCTCCTTTTCATTTTCCGTCGTGTTCACACTTGTTACGTAATTATCAGGCCATTCACTCTGCCCCATGAAAGCAAAGATACACTCTGCTTCCATTGAAGGCTCGGTTAACTGTGGCAGCCCGATAGGGACCAACCCAGTTGTAGTTGGCGGGCTGCCTAGTTTAAATGACGTTCTTGAACGACGGCCTTGAGCTCTAACGGGAGTTCCTCCTTCGTGCCTTTAGTGCGCACGAATTTGGCAAGGTCTTGGAAGTTGCGGAAAAGTTCACATTGTCCAGCATCGTGGAGTTGTTTGCAGAACTTGCATCGCTTATTACAGTAGTGGGCGGAGTGACTCATGCCACCGCACACCGCGCATGGTCCGTCCTGTGGGCGTCGGTTGTCACGGTTGAAGTCACGTCGACCGCGTTGGTCCTGATTGAACCCACGGTCACCACTTCGGCGATCTTGATTGAATCCATTCTCGCGATCAGGCGTGTTTCCACGCGGTTGACGGTTGTCTGAACGTGCGTAGGTGCCTTCAGCAGCTGCACGGCGCTCATTTTCGTTAGCCGCGGCGAGGTATCGGTCATTTTCATCCAATGAGAAATCAACATCCGTATTATCGGGCTGAAAGTCGTTGTACTCGTCTTGGACATCGTTGTAAGCGTTCGGATCTTCGTTTGAATACTCGGTGCCCCCTTGAGCAGCTTCACGGCCTTCTAATTCAGCTTGTAGGTCATCCACCGTGGCTTCACTAATTAGTCACTCTTGGTTTGTTGCGGTTGTCATCGCGGCGACGGTCATCACGCCGATTGTTGCGGGAGTACCCATCGTCGCGTCGCGCGTCACGATTCTTGGAGTATCGATACTCACTGTCGCGCTTGGCCATTCTCTCCTTGCCCTTGAGAATATCTTCGATGATCTTTTCGAGCTCGTGAATGTCGGCGACTCGAGCATGGTAGACACTCTCCGCTAGCTTGTCATCGTCGCATGTTACCAGGAACTGTTGTACGTGTTCTTTCTGGTCGCGACCAATCTTCTCAAAGTGTAGACGGGCGGTACGAGCGTAGCCATTCAACCGGGTTTAAGTAGTCGCGAGGGATGTTCCTTGGGTTTCCGCTTTTGTAGAATAGTAACCGTGTAATATGCGTGTCTGGTGGAATTTG
>NW_003303575.1:59509-65130 GCF_000142945.1 Phytophthora infestans T30-4 | reverse complement strand
TCGTCGGGTCCACGTCGTTCAGCGTCGCAGCTCATTCATCTGACGCATCAACTCGACTTGAGGATCTTCCTCGTCGAATGTACGCACCAAAATGTCATAGTCGCTGGACGAACCATCGCTGTCGATTTGACGACGTCCGGCACCACCTTTGGGAGCTCGCGCACCGCCTCGGCGACCGAACGAACCCTCGTTACTTGCGTAAATACGTTGCATACGGCTCTCCGAACGTGGCGTAACCATGTGCGAGTCTTGAAAGTACGGTGAAACTTCGGTAGTGCCAAAGGCACCACGCTCAGCTCCACGCTTGGTCGGAGGAGTACGAACGAGTCGTTAGAGCGTCGGCGGCAATGGAATCTTGGACGGATCTTCATCTTGAATCATCGGTCGACTCACAGGTTGCTTTCCGGCATTGATGCCAACGGCGCCAAACGCCTTCCGAAGCTTCTTCTTCCATTTCTGGAGAGCGACTCCGACTTCATGAGGACTCCAATCTTGGAGCGACATCGTCGATGGGAACGTCTCGTTCTCGAAGCCCAGCGACAACAGTAGCGAAACTGAATCCTCGGCAACTTGGCTAGTCGAAACCGAGTTGACTGTGTATTGAAGTTCCTGCGCAAGCGCAGGCCAGTCGGCTTTTTGCTTGGGGATGGGCTTGAACAGCTGCATCCACTCATCATTCTGCACCAGCGCTTGTACGCGGTCGAAAACGCGCTGGACGGCTGGTGTATTACCGTTGATAGGTGGGCGTGATGCCTTCAGCAGTGCTGAATGCTTGCACTCGCCACCGAAGGTTTAGAACCCTCGGTCCCATCGTCATAATCTTCGTAGGCGGGTTCCGGTCCCGCAACATCATACAGCTCGTCGGCGAGGTTCCTCGAAAGGGACCTGGTCGCCCCGCTCAGCCCTGATGATAGCGTGGCCGTCTCCGGCGTCGCTACGCCTGGCTCTGGAGCCGGCGTCTTGTCTTCGTAATCTTCATAATCGTGTGCGTCAGGACCGATGTCCGCTTCGTCGTCGAAGCTCACTGAAAGCTCGGTGGCGGCTGCAAAGCGCGCAGCCGGGCTTGAACTCTCGTTGCGAGCCCCGCCAGACTTGGCAGGCGTAACTGGTACCGTCGGTTGTCCTTTCGCCATGTTTCTTGTTTTCTTTTTCTTGTTCTTCTTCTCTTGGTAGCTCGTAAACTGGTAAACGGAAGGCCATACAAACAGTTCACAATGGTCACAATCTGTTCCCGGGTCGCGGCACCAGTTGTGGTGCTGGAATTCCCACGTGAACTCTAGCTATAAATGTAGTTAGGACGTTCCCACAACAATACGTCTACTAGGATAGTAAACGATCGTTCGGGCGGACCTGAAGACCCCAGTTCTGCCCTTGCACCGGGACAAACTGGACCTTGTAAACTACTTATATAGGCCAACCAGTAAAAATAAGAACACGCTACTAGCACGAGCAAAGCTAGCAGGTGTTTTGAATCCTCGTGGTCCCAACAGCGGAAGGGTACCAGGCACGGGTAAGCCTTTTACGAGATCACCGAGTGTTCAACACCCGGTGGGATGAATAAAAGGGAGGCAATCCAAGTACTCCCAGTCGTGCCAATAGGCAACGGTAAGCCGTCACGTAAAACCTTCCGATAGTAATCGGCCAATACACAAAGTCTCTTGGCCTTGTCGGATGAACCCTCGCTACAGAGCTTCGAGTTCACCGACAGGCATAACACACTCAAACAAGCTTGACCTGACGCTTACCTTGAAGCCGGACGTCGCTCTGTGTGCTTGAGTGGAAATTCTGTTCTGTATTTAAGCTTACCCTTTCGGGTCTATTCCTAATAAGAAGTCCTGATCAAGTATACAAATTTCAAGTGAACAATGATCCGTTATGGATCTTCTTGCATGCCAAGCGTCGTCTGCACCGTCGCATGAGCATCTTTAACGGTCCGCGCCCTGTCCAAGACGGTGAACATGCCTTCCAAGGGTCGCTGAGGCTTCCGTGAACTCATTTCAACCGCCACTGAGAGTTCGTACCGCAGATGGTCCGCTGAATACGAATCCGGCCAGTCCATTATTAATAATAAGGACAGCCTAGATCCAGTGACATATGGCCGTATCCAATACTCGTTGAAAGCTCGGGAGTAACGTCGTCGAGTCCCTTGCACCTTGGCGTCTCCGTACATCACATGACCGAGGGTTCGTCGCTTGAACATCTTGGGCGGTGTCATGTCTTTGTCGACGGGTGATAATCCGCAACTACGGAGATATCACTACACCACAAACCACTACCCCCCACGCAATTCGATGTCTCGAGCTTCAATCCGACGTAACGGCGTCCCAACACGTAGCGCAGCGTCTTGGTCGACAAGCCCTTCGTGAGATAATCAGCGAGCTGATTTTTGGTGTCCACGTACTCCAGCTCAGCATCACCACTCCCAAACGTCTCGCGAATATAATGATAGCGAATGTCGATGTGCTTGGTGCGAGCTTGCTATCCAGTATTCTTCGCCAGTGCGATCGCACCCTGGTTATCCTCGTAGATCACGGTTCCTCCATCTTGCTCCGAACCAATGTTCTTGAGCAGAATTTTATATCCAAGCGACCTCCTCCATGCAGTCACTGAGCGCCATGTACTCGGCCTCGGTCGTCCTCAGTGCGACGTTCTTCTAAAAACTGGATCACCACACTACTGAAGCACCGCACATCATGAACATTAGGCCGCTCACGGAGTGTCTGTCGTCACGGTTACCGGCCCAAGCTACATCGGAGTATGCGACTAGCTCCGTTCCTTGGCGTCCGTCGTACGTGATTCCAACGTCCTTGGTTTTCAACAGATATCGCACCACCCTGATACCAGCATCTCAGTGCTATTGTCCCGGATTTTCCAGGAAGCGGCTCAACTGAGCAACGGCAATCGAGATGTCGGGTCATGTACCACATGTCAGGTACACCAGGCTCCCCATGAGCGAACGGTACGGCTTGGATCTCATCCTGGCCATGTCGTCTTCGCTTTGGGGATGATCAGCCTTGTCCACATGAACACCAGCTTCCAGTGGAGTGAGGCACGGCTTAGCGTTTTCTTGCCCTAACTGCTTGATGATCGACTCTGTATACGCTTGTTGGCTGATGCGCAGACGCTTGCACTCCATGTTGTAGTCGATCTTGATCCCGAGAATGCAGCGAGCACGTCTTAGATCCTTGCTCTTGAACTACTTGGCTATCCCTGTCTTTACTGAAGCGATGATACTCTTGTCCCTTGCCGCAATCAGCATGTCGTCGACGTAGAGACACACGATACACTCGTCGTCACCTTCGCATCTCGTGTATATACATGAGTCGGCGTCGGCAGCTATGAGCCCATGTTCTTGAGGTGATTGGCGATTGTCGCGCTCTACACACGAGGGGTTTGCTTGAGTCCGTAGAGCCAGCAGATACACGATGTCGTCTTCGCCTACAGCCTTAGCCAAATTGAGTAGTTCTTGCCGTTCTTCTGTCCACTCCTTCTAGATCCCCTCATTGATTTTTTTTCATACGGGAATGCCGTGTCGGCATCGCACGGCTCGGCCAGCAGATACACGATGTCGTCTTCGCCTACAGCCTTAGCCAAATTGAGTAGTTCTTGCCGTTCTTCTGTCCACTCCTTCTAGATCCCCTCATTGATTTTTTTTCATACGGGAATGCCGTGTCGGGCATCGCACGGCTCGGCCAGCAGATACACGATGTCGTCTTCGCCTACAGCCTTAGCCAAATTGAGTAGTTCTTGCCGTTCTTCTGTCCACTCCTTCTAGATCCCTCATTGATTTTTTTCATACGGGAATGCCGTGTCGGCATCGCACGGCTCGATCGCGAAACCATCAGCAACGCACTTCGACATCTTGGCGCGAACTATATTCAGGGTAGGGTCACTGTCGCGAACGTCTTTTCATAGTCCATGCCGTGCTTTTGCAAAGAACCCCCTTTGCTACGAGACGATCTTTTGTGACGGATTCACTTGGCCACTTCTCGTCCCGCTTCCACCGCGGATTACCCCAGCGGAAACCCGATTGGACCGCTTGTTGTGCTTGTTCTTTGCACCCACCTCCAAGTCCTGGTTGCAACGAGCGACTCCCACCTCGCTTGCAATCGCTTTCTCCACTCGTCACTATCACACCGGAAGTTGCTTCAGCGTTAGAGTTAGATACTTCGGTGGTAGATCGCTATTGCTTGCGCACCCTCGTAGATTGCAAGCTGCTGGTCATTAGCCTTCGGACGTTCTTGAGTCATCTTCTGGTGCTTCGTTCTGATCTCGTATGATGTCACCACTTGTTTTTTTACATGTCCCTGCCTCTTCAGGATCCGTTGCTTCGTTAATGTGACGAGTGCATGCTCGCGTAATCATGGAATCGGTGGACCCTTACGGCACGATCGAGTTGTTTACGCTTACGTCACGTTGAAGTGGGATCACATCACTGGCTGTAACTTCAACAGAAATAATCTGTTTCGCGTCCTTAGGCTGAGGAACGTTCAGTGTTGGCACGGAAGAGCCGCCTTGGCCATCTTATGCATCCCGATGGGTCATTAAGTGCCCTGGACTTGGCGTCTCGACGAACTTGACGGTGCGCACGACTTGTACCTTCCCAGTCTCAATGTTCTGGACACGATATAGCTTGACATCATATTCACCCATGAAGCGACACTTGAACGCCTTCGCGTCGAGCTTACGACGCTTTTTGGTAGGGATAGCAAAGTGCACCAAACACCTTCAAATTCTTGAGCTGTGGCTTGGCGCTGTATGCAATCTCGAACGGTGCCTTGACAGCAACCGAATTGATGATCCAATTGATGATCCACGCGGCTGTGTTCATAGCTTCAGCGCAACCTCTTCTCGATGATCTTGTGATAGATCATTCGGCGAGCCATCTTCACGAGGCTCCGGTTCATGCGCTCAGCCATCCCGTTCTACTGAGACGTATACGGCACCGTCTTCTCATGCTTGATGCCGCTACGGTTGGGGTAGCCCTTGAAGTGGCGACCCGTGTATTCACCGCCGTTATCCGAACGCAGACGTTTAATCCTCTGTTTCAGTCGCGTTCTCCATTGCTGCCTTATAGGTCTTGATATTTCAACAGCGCATCTGACTTCACCTTCATGAAGTATACAGTAGCGTGACTTGAGTAATCGTCGATGAGTGTCGCCACGTACATGAAACCACCAGTCGTCTTGGTTTGCATTGGACCCATTACTTCCGTATGCACCAATTCTAGCACCCCCGAACTCTTGACGAGATCATCCGGGTGTCGAGGGAAGTCGTCATTCCTCATCGTGCCCATGCAGCAGCCTGCGCAGACGTCGTCACCCTTGACTCCATCTGTGACGCGAGGTACCCCTTCTGCCATGGCCAATAGCTGCGCGTAGTGTGTGGAGCAGCGGGATGAGCAAAATATGCGAGATTGCTATATCCAACTTACCAACAGCGCGCAGACACCGGCTAACGGAGCCCCCCCCCCCCGGTGATCCGTGATCTGCTAAACTTTCTTTACCTTCTGTACCCGTCGGTAGTGCGGGACTTTGCTCTCTCCGGCTCCCGAAGAGCTCAAGTGGTGAAGCTTGAGTGTCTAGGCGAGACGTGGGGATGAGGTGGAGCAGTAGTGGTAA
>NW_003303575.1:44402-58507 GCF_000142945.1 Phytophthora infestans T30-4 | reverse complement strand
TAACTTTTGCGCTTAATAGCAACGGGGTTTCATCGCAAAAACCTCAAACGACTAAAACATCATTTGAAGACCTCTAAGAGACCCGTTCAAGCTTTTCCCTTGCGTTTTGGTCCAAGTATAGGTCTTTCAGTGGCGGGGGCATTTTAAATGTCGATGAAACAGCCAAACTGTTCGACATGCCGCCAATATAGTCGTGGGCTGGCAAAGGGCGCCCGACTCCGCGCGGACTTTGGGTACGGATAAGCACACCGGTAGAATGACCGCAGTGCTACAAAATTCGCGATGACGGTATGTTATTTGGTTTTACAAAAAAGTATTTTAAAATGTATTTTTGCTAGCATATTCTTAATTTGTTAGGTATAAAAATGCCTGTTTTGTATACCATCCGTGGCGTCCCTGGTGGTCGCACCGAGATAACCGCAATGAAGCAGTACCCTGACGGCCACTTCTACGCCATAAAGGAGAACGCATGGATGGACACCAGTGTGTGGAAATTTTACGTAGAAAAACTTTGAAATAGACGGCCCCGCTGTCCTTCCGGTTGACAGCTTTGAATGTCACGTTTCACAAGAAGGACAGCAGCTTGTGGCGGAAGAACCCTATGCTTCTTTGGCCCCACTACCCCCAAATAGCACAGATGTGTGTCAGCCGCTAAATGTGGGGGTAATGGGACCATTAAAAGCGAAAATATTGAGCCGTTGTGGTAGACGCACTGGTGGAGCCGCTAAGGAAAATCACATCCGTGCTACAAAGTATACTATTGCTGCTTGGGAAAAGCTAGAAAAGAAAACGATAATTCGTAGCTTCGGAAAAGGCTATCCCGAGGGATCCGGAAGTAACCGTCTTTAATATAATCCATTTTCTTCATTCACATGTTTTTCTGTGCTGTTTTTGTTTTCAGAGCGCGTTATTAACCTATCAAATGAAGCGTCGGATTTTGTGTGGGGCTCTGTGGTTTTTCTTTTACTATAATTGGATGCTATTCAGTGATGTCGGATTTCTCCATGTTGTCTGTACTAGGGCCGAAGCAGGCACGGGACTGGTCCGGACCGATGGTCATCTCAGCTACGACGATCCTGCGGCCAAATCTAATCCCGTCGTGACTCCATACGTAGGTTTGCTCCAATCGATGATTCCATTACGAATCCGTACCCACTGTCTCTCTAGATGGTGATCTTGATTACTTCAAAATGAGAACGAATGCCTGTCGGGCGAAGTAGACGCTGGTCATACCCAGAACCAATTCCCTCTGTAACGGCGATCGTCCGAGGCCAAATGTAACCCCTGGGACGACTACTGGTCACTTGCGTAGCACAATGCAAATTCGAGTCTGATTCATAGCTAAGCCTGAGCCTGCCTGGATTTCTTCCTTCTATGTCTTATACCTACTAAATCCCCTACCAGGTTCGTCTGCATGCCCTATCTCTCCTTGGTACATTACCCCAGCTGTATCAGCATCCGATCCACCGGATTCATGGCGTAATCATAGTGAAGCTGCCATATTATGGGTACACTGTCCCGGATCCAAGCCACTTCAATCCACCGTACTGCAAGTGTACACTCATCATGGATCTGATTACTCTAATCATTCATCACCACATTACGCATATCTGTAGTCTCTATCGGTTCACAAAAGTTCGAAATCCATTGGCCCCACCAACCCTATGCCACAGATAGTCACTCTGTGTGAGATCCCCCATCCGTTGGATCCTGACTTGGGAGGGTGGTAGTTTGAACATCTAGAGGTGGGTTTGACCTCTTCATCCGTCATCAATGCCAGGTCCCCCTTCGGATGGCGTCTACGCTCCTTCCTCCTTAGGATCCCCACTCTATCCACCCGTACATGGTGGATCCCATATCCCCTAGATGTATTCGGGCGAGGGTGGATCCGAGCCTCCACTTGGTGGATCTCAGTTATACTGCCATCAACCGTGTTCCTCCTGTCACTGTTCTTTCTCTTAGCCACTGTTATCCTCCCGATCCATCATCTGGTATCTCTTATTCCAGATTCACACAGTCAATGTATTTAGAATACGGCTCCAGGTACTTCATTCATGGACTGCCAATCAACGGTTTCGTCCCACTTCACCTACGTCATCTAGAGATTCATTGTGATAGTCGCGATCTTAGATTTGCTTCACACCGATCTAATCCACTTCAAGCAGTCTAGATCCACTCTAGCTACCGGGTGCCGTCACTAATCCGTGATAATGACTCCTCGTTGGATTCCATCTCTCATTTCTGAGAAAGCACTTCACCACAACCGCTTGAATGGGATGTGTACCAGGCGTGCATGCACTACTGCTCACGGGTCCTTACGAGTTGTCGCAACATGACACACTTCGTCCCCCACTGTCTTCAGCTTGTAGACGTTTCCACAGCGCTTGGCCTCCATGGCCGTTGTATCGCCATAGCAGAAAACACATTTGCTCTTGCTGAACTGCGCGACGACATCCTTCTCGGCCCGATTGGACACTGAGATGAGGCTTCCTTCAACTTCTGGGATGTACAGGACATCTGACAATGTGACGGACGTTCCATCCATCAGCTTTAACCCGACGGTGCCTGTTGCAGCTGCGTCGATCTTCGTGCCGTTCTCATTCGTGATACGTATTGGCGTCTTCAGGTCCATCATGGGCACGAACGTGTCCTGGACGCTGGTCATGTGCGAACTGGCATCTGAGTCGACGAGCCATTCCGATTTGGCCATCGCACCCGCAGTCGTGAATCCGAAGTCTGAGACTTGAGCTTCCTCCACATGACCACGTCCTTCGTCGGCTTTCTTATTCCGACGCTCAAGCGCCTTGTGCTCTGGCTTCTTGCAGTAGAAGCGCTTGCCACCTAAGCGACGCTTGTTTCCGAAGTATTTTCTCTTCGTTGCAAAGCTCCCTCTCCTGAAACAATGACGATTTATCCGAGGATTCAACACCAGAGAGTGTTTGGATCGCATAAGCGAGTGTCACGTTGGGAGTGTTCTCCAAAACAGTCGCGATTGTACGGTACTTCTCGGTTAGACTTCCGAGTAGCAGCACGAGCTGCCGAGACTCATCCAGGGATTCACCGATTGACTCCATCTGGAGTACCAGCTCCTTGGACTTGTCCACATGGACAGCGATCTTCGTACCGGGCTCCATCTTGACGCTGTACAGCTTCATCGTACCGATGAGCCGGTTCCTAAGCGTCTTCCGGTTGAAGTGCTCCTCGAGCTGGGTTCACGCGTCAGCGGCAGTCAGCGCTACACGGATGTAGACTTGGTACGTGAGACTCACGTCTCCAGAGATAACATCAAGGGTCTTCAAATCGTTGGTCTTCCTTTCGGCCTTGGAGCGATCACTCACTTGGTCGATCTCGGCCTTGGTGATCTGCGGGGGCAGCTCAATCCGGGCGAGCTTAATCCGCATGCTTACGCCTAGTGGAAGTAGCTGTTTTTTACGAGCTTGTCGATACTGTCAACGTAGCTTGGGCTCATAGCCAATTTAGAGTAGAAGACGATGCGAACGAGGCTTGTAGTCGATGTACGTCGATAAATGGAAATTTGAAAGTGAGATAGGTTGAGTTAGAAGTCTTAGTATCTCTTTCTGCCTCATACATGCAGTCCCTAGTAGATATGGTTTTGGATAATACGAGTAAAAATGTCTAAAAGTATCTAAAATGTTTTAAACAGTTTTAAAGTGTCTGAAATATTTAAGATTTTCTAACGCCAGTGCAAGCAGAAGCGAATCCCTTTCAGAGCACAGTGTCGAGCAAACAATCCTCCCTGCTCGCAGTCGGAGTGCGTGCCACGACCAATGACACCGCCCAACACTGCCGAACCCCCCCCCCCTCCCCAGCAGGCCACCACCCCGTTGCCATCACAACAAGATACGCCACGATCTTCGAAGCTAGAAAGCAAGCGCGTTCCGATAGTCCTCAGGCGGACACTGAGACGATCGCCTCGATATACTCCCTATCGTGCGGGAGGTCCTTACTTAAGCCCGTCTGAGCCAACACCACGGTCTTCTGTAGCAACAGGGCAGATGGCTTCTCGCCCCAGCCCCTTGCATCAACACCAACGCGACCTTCTCACTTTCCAGACCCGCCGAGACGTTCCAAGCATCTCCACTTAAGACACGACGCCCATTGAGCGAGAGAATGGAAAGAAACGCAGGCGCTTTAAATACTGTGGTGCCCTAAAGAAGAATGGGAAGCCCAGTGGTAACCTGTTAAACCATCTGAAGAAGCTAACCAGTGTCCGAATATCCCTAGAGATGTACTGGCGTCTCTAAGGACTCCTGAAGTGACTAAACCAGCTCCGGCATCTGTCACAAAACCATCATCCACAACAAGCGAGCTGACACAAGATGCCTTCGAAATAGTACTCGCGAAAGGTTTTTTGTGTGTGCATTACCATTTATTCTGGTTGAGGCGCCAATTTTTTGGCAAGGTTTTGCTATGGTAGTCCCAACAATGAAACTTATCTCTCGACACAAGCTCAGTGGAGTTCGCTTGAAACGCGTTCGAGATCAGATCGGGCGGGACCACATTATCAAATCGGAGCGATCGGGAAATTTATTACGGAGAAAGAGCGGGCCACAAGTGGAAGGGTCGTCGCAGTCGTAGCTGAAAATGGGGAAAATGACAAAATGTGAGTGGATACACTAAAGTTGTGACAGAAAGTTAAAGGTGTGCCAAAACGTGAGCAAAGTGGGGTCGGTATCGCCGGTAGGTGTACCAAGTGAAACCCGCGTCAGTAAGTGAGGAATTTAGGGAACAAACGTCACAATGTGTGTCTAAATGATTGAATGGCTGAAAAAAGGTGGTCCGGACTTAAACCCAAAAACCCGTTGTATACTAATGTTCGCCATGCGTATGAAGACCCAAATCGTACACTCTTGTGGAGTATGGCACACCAAGTATCAGACGACATTGCCTGAACAGACTCAGCGAATACTGAGAGGAGGCGCGTGCCTCGATGGCTCGTGTTTCGCTCTCGCGTGCCTCCAAGACATATCGGCAACGCGACTGGCGACAGTGAGCGGGCGGCACACGCCGGCGACCAGGCGTAGCCGGTGGCACGCGGCTACTGAAGCAGCAGCATAAAGGACAGGTACTGCTGCCGCAGGAGCTCGTAGATAGGGATAGTTTGAGGACTCTTTGACTAATCTCACTTCACAACTTGGTATACAGCGCGCAATACGTCATAACTCTTAAGTACCAAAACTACTTATTACGACTGAGGGCCGCAAATGAAGGAGGACATCGACGACATCGCTGATGGATTGGACAGCGGCGATGAAAAAAACACTATTCAGGTCGGAATGACTTTTGATACTGCTTCACATGCTCTTCATGCTGTTCAAGACTACGCCTTATCTCATGGGAGGTCTGTACAGTACGAGTTTTACGTGCGCGTCTATACTCAGTACTGCGACCTCTGCAGCATAACATGGCTTCATGCAATACCAGTGTCTGGTGAGCCACAAGAATACACCGCTACAGGTCCGGATCACCTAGCCCAGCTCGTACTTAAGCAGCAAATGGATGGATTTTCAGTGAGCGATCTGCAGGCCTATTACACGACGTGGCTGTGTTTGTAATATATCCCCCTGAGTCAGAATAATTAGCGCGAGTTAACCTAACTTTCTCCTTGAGTCAGAATAACTCGCGCGAGCTAACCTGACTTTTTCCTTGAGTCAGAATAACTCGCGCGAGTTAATCTGACTTTCTCCCTGAGTCAGAATAACTCGCGCGAAATATTCTGACTTTCTCCCCGATTCAGATTAAGTCGCGCGAGTTAATCTGAATTATCTGAGTCTGATTCGTTTTGAACGGCTGGTTGCGATGGCCAATCCCGAATTAAGGGCGCGATGTCCAAGCGCACGTGCACCCAGCGGGCCGAGAGAGAGAAGATAGAGCTGCTGAAAAAGTGGAAAGCTTATCCAGAATGGACTGCAGCAGACGCTTCGCGAGCGCTAACGTCAAGGAGCCTACTCTGCATGGATGAAAACAACAGTATCGGGATAAACTAGACTGGGGGCTCTGTGATTACCGGTATCGTCTCCCAATTGGGATTGGCTCCCACCGACCAACAAGGGATTTGCTGAATGCCAAGTTGCGACAGTAAGTGAGTCGGTACGAAAGCTGTGTTCACCATCTTCGTCTGTGATCATTTACACTTTCTGTCACAACTTTCATGTATCCACTCACCTGGTGTCACTTTCCCCTGAAAATGCCCCAAACATGAAAAGTGCGTCAGGTCGCATTCATACCAGTCGGCCGTGTGTCGTAACCGGGGGATGATCGGCTCGGGTACTTAATCTACTGATGCTGGATATGTAAAAGTTACCTGTCATTCGAGCAATTCAGTCGCGGGTGGCTGCCCTAACACGATTTGTAAAGGACCACCTAGCACTTCTTGACGACTTGAAGCTGCTACAACATTAAATTCGCGAAACGGGCCTAAGTGCACGAATCTTCGTGCTACCAGTTCCTACACGCTGGTATTTGGTGTAGGCATGTTTGAGAAGTGTGTGAAATAGTCAGGAAATACTCAAAACAATATTTTTGAGTCCTGACTATGATGTCGCGATCTCCTTCTCTTGTCGGGGTCGTGTATCTTATAAAAGACGACGTAAGAACTTAGACGTAATCAATGAATAAAATGTACGTGTTTCTTATTTCTTTTTCTTGAGCACTTCTCGTAAAAGAAGGAAATTCACGACTAAGAGCTCCCTCATCAGCTCTTCAACTTACCAAAGTACCTCCTACCAGCTCTAGTACTTCTAGTCGTAGATTGTGAAGAGCACCAGCGCTCCACTGTCTGAACCTCTTCGTTCCATTTTAGACCAAGGACGAGGTATCTGGCGACGGAGAACGGGACTGATCGGGCCTGACATTCTTCGTACGCCGCTCGCTAAATTGCCGCAGGCAGTCGTCCAGAATAGCGAGACCTTCTTATAGCCGAAGACCGTGACAATGAGCAATACTGGATCCCATTATTGCTGCTTTACGAAAGCTCGAAGCAGATGGCGTGTTTGTTTCGGGGGATTAAGTGGCTCAGATGGCTTCGCTACCATTCAGCATACGGCGTCACATCACCGGAGAAAGAAGAAGAACAACCGGAAGTGAATGATCCAAATAATTTACGAGTAAGACATCAATCTGTTTCTCAAGAAGATATTGGAATTTTGAGTGATGCTGCCGAGCGTGTAGTCACTACATATTCTGCTGAAACTGAATACCAAACTACATCACCAGACGAGGAGAGACTGTCTGCTGGACACTAGTAAAAGAATGTAGCCACTCTTCCTTTAAGGGGGCTCCGAATTTACTTCCGCCAAAAGATCAAGAAAGGTTGGAGCTATGTCCACACAAATGTCATGGGTATTGGTTTCATGCTCGATCCAGCAATGGATCTCGACGACTTTGAAGGTTGCGATGATGTCAACGTAGATGAGCAAGTCCGCAAAATGGCGAAGCAGTGTGGCTTACGCACACCCACCACCGGAGTACCAAAGCTAACAGCCGAAGCTCTTAAGTTCAAGAGTGTGAAGCGGCGTGGTGGAGACATGCTGCGAGAGCCGTATTCGATGTCAAGACCGCGGGACTACTGGAGCGCAACGAGTGACACAGAATTTTTGTTGCTAAAGAAAATAGCAGAAGATGTCTTCGCAATTCCTACGTCGCCAGCGGCCAGCGAGCGAGCATGGAGTGTATTTGAACATATACACTCCTAGAGACGATACAGACTCTCGGTTGATAAGGTCGAAAGGCTGGCCTACATCTACATCAACCACGGCACCATTAGCAAAGATAAGGTAGATCTTGCGCGTCATCGATCGCGACCCGATAGTGTAATTAAATAAATAGATATATCCCATCAAAGTGTGGAGTGTTTTATTTGTGAATCGTTGTATAGATTTTGATACTGAACGTTGTTCTATCGAAATACCTGGTGATGGCAAATTGCGGGCGGGTGACCACCATTGCATGCGGCGGAAACTACAAAAGGCAGGTGCACTTCATTTAGTTGAATTTCTTGATTGACCGCAGATCTCTGCTATTCTTCTGCCGATATATATCTCAACATTCATATAAACAGCGCTGCCACGCCCCACCGTCGTCCGCATCATCGCATCTGGGCCTGACTGGAATCTCAAATTAGCCTTGTTTAGCGATCATTCGTGCTGAGTTTAGTAAACTGTACCCAAGAAAATCGCGTGTACCCCAGCGTATTGCCGCGCTACTTGACAATATCCTGCACAACCGACCACGACAGATCCACCTGATTCTTCCACTCGACCGATTTATACTCTCCGCTACCAGAACGGTGGCATCGACAGTGTTGAAGCCACCACCACCTTCTCGATGATGGTGGTCATCTATGCCATCGTTGCGCACACCGTCGTGTTCACAGCTCTAATGTTGGGCAGTATCAAGATAATTATCTTGATATTCTTGGTATTCGCCACCCGTTAGAAAATGACAGCACTGCGTAGGAATAATATGACTCTGGGAATTGATACCATTCTCTCGTCTAATCACTGGTTTGAGCTCGCTAAGATCTTAGCGCGGCACCATCGGTATTCTAGCATGATGCTCGGCTACACCTTATCTGTGTACTTAGTCAGTGGAGTCAAAGCCAGTAAGAGACAACTCCTGAGTAACTCATTGCTCATCGTGAACGTTGAGTACTTCTCTATAATCAGCGAAGCTCCGAGCAGAATGACGGGCGAATCGTTCATCCAACTCTCTTTCTCTCCCTTGATGCTTTTCAAGGTCGTGACGACCTTACAGGTTGCGCTGACATTGGCACCTGTCAGTATTGTTTGGCTATTCTCCACGCTGGTCCCACACCTAATCAATTAAGTAGGCGGCATGCTCGCGTCCAGATGAGGCCGCTGTGAGTGTGCTAATACCTTCAGCTTCATGCACTTCCGCTTGAACGGACGCTGCTGTGCTCTTATCGCCGAGGTGCCAACGTCGTCAATGTCGAAGCTGCTAACGGTAAAATGCAGGATAGTATGCACGCCTGTGAGGAATACAAACTGTATTCTATCTGATATTTGAGAGTTATTTGAGTTTTGGACGATATTTTGGACGTTTTCCCAAAGTGTTTTAGACACTATTAAGCTAATCCAAAACCATCCCTAGTCCCTAGTGCCCTCCTTCCATCGTCGCTAAGTCCGCGTATACAGATTGTATACTCGGACGGACATACTTATGTGGGACGGACACGCTTGGGTGAGACGGACACACCTGTATACAATGTACACGCCACATGTCACGATTGTCCTTCCGTAGCAATTGTAGTTGGCGACCGATCACACTTCAGGATATCAAATGATCTGTCAATCAGGTTGCACTATTCCTGTCACTTCAGCTGTAGCACGCATTCGGTACGCGCAGGTGTGTGCCAAGCAGTATGCATCTAGACGAGTAGACAGCGAAGTGCAACTACAACGGTTTTGTGGAAAAACTCTGTAAAGTTCATTAATTAGAAGGTATAGCTGAGAAGCACACCTACGACACGTTTTTGATGACATTTTAAGGTTATATAAAATAGGTAGCCGTACTGTAACGGGGTACGTAGCCTCAATTGTACCCCTAGTGACATGAAGTGTGACATGTCACACTTCGTGATATCTGGTACATGGTACCAGGGTCGTCCGAGGCCAGCCATTGGCTGATGACATAGCTTTTCTAAAGGTGACTTATAATTTGTATATTTACCTCAAGCTTAGCCTATCTATAAATATATTCAGTTACAACTTACCTTAAATTGGTCTCTTCGCTCCCTTAGGCAAAAAGGGACCTGTGAACTGCCGTTCACTGAGAGTTTGTATAATCTCGGAAGCCAACTTCCTTTAGCGCAAGGTGCTGTGTGACCCTGTCACACTTGGTAGCACTCCTAGTCAATCCACGCCACCGCGGGTAGACTACCTGAACCTCTCCAAGGTTCGTTGCTATGGATAGGAACGACTTCTCCCATCTGAACGACTCACAGTTCGAGTCGGTTCGTAGGATGGCTGGCATCTTGGGGATGGAGGCCCTGCAGAGCCTGCTGGCGTCAACACCGGCCGAGCAGCTCGAGCGCGTCAATGCGTTTGACGCTTACGAGCAGGGGCTCATCGCACATGTACGGGAAAACCTGCAGGCTCCGGCGGCGGAAACTAACCCTCCACACCCGAAGCCAATACGACTGAAGGTGAAGCCGTGTGAAGGGAAAGAAGGTGAGAGCCTTCACTTCGGGTTCCGAGAAGTAGAGCTCGCGATGGACGCGGCTCTGATCTTGACCGAGAAACTCCGCGTTGCTTTTGCGCTCTCCAACCTTAGCGGCCGTGCTAAGAGTTGGTTGTACACGTGGAAGGCGACATCCCCTGGATGTTTCACATCCTGGGCTGAGCTGTGCGAACAGCTCCGAGCCGCGTTCCTCCCGGCGAATACGAGTACCGGCAGCGTTCGCGCTTCCTCTCATGCAGGCGAGGAAGGCGAGAGCTACACGAGTACGTCCAAGAGATACAGGAGCTCACGGCGTCCCTAGTGGGAAACCCACTCAGCGAACACGTCAAGATAACTGTGTTCATGGATGGCCTTCGAGTAGGCCCAGCGCGCACTCAGCTATTCCGGGGCAGTTAAGCACCCTCGAACAGGCAATTCAAGTGGCTCTTAAAGAAGAATATAGTCATCGCCAGCCGCGCACGCCGGCCTCAGAATGGCCCGGGAATTCTGTGTCGAATCCCGGTCGAGCAAACCCCAACGGACCACTTCCCATGGAGCTCGGGTCCGACGAGCCGCGGGGCATTCGCAACTTCGGCTGCGGGAAGCTAGGCCACGTCAAGCGTGACCGCCCCGCGGAGAGACACCGCAGGTGGACCTTCCCCAAGCTCAAGAGTCGCTGGCAGAAGTCAGGGTCCCGGGGCAGGGGATCGCCGGAGACCAGTAGGGGCGGTGCGCCCTACAGGGGAAGAACTAAGTCTTCGTGAGGGGTGCGCGGGTGGCGCGTACCACGGGAACTTAGCCCCTGAGAGTCTTCACACTCTCGAATCAGCGAAGAGCAGTGGCGGGCTGCTCGTAGTACACGGATGTGTACGGGGATACGATCATCCCTTTAGAATCTTGATTGACTCTGGGGCGTCGAAGAATTTCGCACGCCGCCAGACGGTTGCTCGCAACAACAACAAATTGCTCGATGCTTTGAGAGAAAGCAAGGGCAACGGGACGGTGTCAGTGCGACTGGCCGACGGGAAGGTCGTCACTGTCCCCAACGTCCAAGTGGATCTGGCCGTCCAGCGCGAAGACTTCGACAGCCCAGAACAGTTTACTGTTTTCGACATGGAGCCCTACGATTTGATCCTGAGCATGCCCTGGCTCGAGAAGCACGAGCCCCAGAACGACTTGCGAGGCAACGCAATCGGTGCCTGCCGCCCTGCGAAGTCCGACAGAGCATTGGTGAGTCAAGTTCCCACCTCTGCCAGGTCCCGGGGCGCACGCAAGGGCTGCCAGAGTACCGAAGCATCCAGCAGACGCTTGGGAGTTGTCAACGTATATGACGACTACAACGACGCTTCGATGGTGGTGGCACTAGGAGGCGCTGGTCAAGTGGGTAACTAAGGTCCACAAGTAGGTAACATAATTCCGCAGACAGCTGCAGTTGTCACGATCACTGGTAATAGCGTGTACAAGGTGAGTAACAGAGCTCCACACACGGTCGCCCAGACCTGAACTGAAGAGGAAGCCGTCGGACATGCTTCCTGCGTTGGTAACACAGTACCACATGAGCTTACCCAGAGCATAACTGAAGAGGAAGACGCGGGGTGCGCTTCCTGTGTGGGTAACACAGTACCACACAAGGCCTCGAGTGCCTCGGATGTAGGAACCACGACATCCCCGGACGCGGGTAACAAAGTTCCACGTCACGGTCGCCGTCGGCGATGACGTCGCTTCAAGCGACTCGGAGTCCAGGGCCCGGTCTCCTCCGACAAGGCCAGTGGAAGAGTGTTATCACATCTTCGATGGCGAGACCGGGTTACCCGCCAAGGCATCTGGTGTCCACCTGTAACATTTTCCAGAGGTTGCAGAGATACTGAACCTCGCGGAAATGGCGTTCGAGTTTTTCCTGGCCAGCCTCAGGTATGGGGAGGTTGCCGAGATGGTGCTCATAAGACCTGAGGCCACTCAGGAGGAGTTGAATTCCTCCTCTGTCTTGGACGAGGACGTCCTGGAAGAGCTGAGCTAGTAGCGTCAGACGCGCTTGGGTTCTGAGATTCTTAAGAACCCCCAGGATCCGGTTCCTTTGATGACGGAGTATGCGGACGTGGTGAACAAACACCCACCGACCCAACTCCCACCGGATGGAGGCGTACGGCATGAGATCGATCTCGTGTCTGGCACAAAGTATTGTGTCACGAGACAATGGCCTCTTCCTCGCGAACAGTGCGAGGTCATCGATGCCTTCTTTGCTGCGAAAGCAAAAGCAGGCATTGTGCGGTAGTTAAAGGATCCGCACTCGACGCCAACATTCTGCGTTCGGAAGCCGAGCGGGAAGTGGCGTCTAGTTTATGCTTATAACAAGCTGAACAACGCGACGGCGCCGGTCCAGACACCAATCCCACGAAAGAATGTGTTGTTGAACAACATGGCCGAAAGCGTACTGTACAGTGCGCTGGATTTGGTAGACGAATACTACCAAATCCTGATGCGCAAGAACGACATCCCGCTCACCGCGGTAAGCACTCCAAGCGGCATGCTTTGGGAGTGGCTCGTTATGCCGCAGGGCTTGTCTAACGCCCCGGCGACATTCAATCGCCTGGTGACGCAATTGTTCCGCCCTTTGCGTACCTTCGTACAGACGTACTTCGACGACATATTCGTCCATAGCCGTGCCGAGGGAGGCAAGACGGCCATGGAGGTGCATCTAGGACACCTCCGTCGAGTATTAGACGTAATGTGAGCGAACAAGCTCTAAGCCAACATCGACAAGTGCGTTTTCGCGTCACCAGAGATTAAAGTTCTCGGTTGATTCGTAAGCAACGTGGGCGTTCGGGCTGACCCAGACAAGGTCAAGGCCATAGCAGCATGGCCGACGCCCCGATCCCAGAAAGATCTTCGAAAGTGGTTGGGCTTGGCCAACTAACTTCACAAGTACAGCGCTGGGTACGCGGGCTTCGCTAAGCCCTTGTCGAGCCTCCTTCAGAAGGACGTCGACTGGCGCTGGGACCAACAGCACCAGGATGCATTTGGCAGCATCAAGGCCAGTCTCCAAGAGGCTCCTGTCCTGGCCTGCTGAACGAGACGAGGCCGCTCAGCGTCGCCTGCGATGTCTCCGACTATGTCATCGGTTGTGCATTGCTGCAGCCTGACACGGCTGGACGCGAACGCGTCATCTCGTTCCAGTCCAGACAGCGCAAAGCTGCCGAACGGAACTACCCTGTTCACGACAAGGAGCTCTTGCCAATGAAGTATGCCCTTGTGAAGTTTCGTGCTCACCTTCTGGGCTCTAGGCCCTTTGTAATCTACACAGACCACGCGTCCTCGAGGACGGCGACTAACTTGCCTCACCTCTCCCAAAGGATGGCGAGGTGGCTGTCCTTCTTCGCGGAATACAACTTCCGCGTCGAATACAAGCCAGGCAAGCTCAACGTGCTTGCGGACGCCCTCTCTCGGCGTCCTGACTATGAGTTGGTCCACATCACGCGGGTGACAACGGATCTATATGATCGGATACGCATGGCGTATCGGGACGATGAGGCTGTCGCGCCTATCGTCAAGTTCCTTCAGGCCGGAACGAGCGCGAAGTCCGACTGGCTCTCGTCGCGACAGCGCTCACGGCTCCACCGATATGAGTTGAAGGATGGACTCCTCTATTACCGGGTGGAGCCCACTGATCCTCCACGGGTAGTCGTACCCAACGACGAGGATCTGAAGTTCGACATTCTCGCGGAGGCGCATGACGCGCCCTCCAGCGGCCACTTGCTTCGCCTTCCTTAGCTTCGGCATCAGCTTTCATCTTCGCTCTCTCTGGACAATTTACCTGACATGATCAGTGCTTCTACACACGAAACACTTCCTCATCCTCTTGAATCCAGAGACTGCATATTCATCAGACTTGCCCTGTCTCCGCTTTT
>NW_003303575.1:13717-17224 GCF_000142945.1 Phytophthora infestans T30-4 | reverse complement strand
CAAAACCCCAGGCACCATTCTGCCAGAAGAAGTACAGTTCTACAACAAGACCTACGTGTGTACACATTCTGGAAAGACACGGTCTAACAGATGTCAAGGTTCGCGGCGAGTCTCCAAAGCGATTTCGATTCACGCGATGCGAGTGGCTCACGCAACTGGACAGCTACAGCTGCGGTGTCTTCGTTCTAATGTTTTTTAGCTGTGTATTATCGGTATTCTTGCTTCGTCACTGACAGTGCTTCCTCGTCTTTACTCACAATGATGGAGCTTAAAAAGATCGGCTCAAACCACTGCAACAGCAGCGAGCCTTGCAGTCCTAGTGCGTTCCACTTGGCCAGTTTATCAGAGCAACTCATGGACAACGTCTGCTTCTCCAGCGGTAGATCGGATCGTCCAGACTTCACACGCGCAATGCCAACTGCTTGTGCGAATTTCTTGTCTGGCTGCAAGTCATCAGTGTCTTGATCTCTCGGTCGCTTGCTGTGCGCTTTGGCTCCTGTCAGACGTAACGCACTCCGCTCTCTCTGACCCGCCTGTCCAGTCTTGGCTTCGCGTTGATGCACTAATTCATCGACAACATCGTGACGCAGTTCGTAGATGGCGGCGTCGCCACAGGGCGCTTCGCTGATGAAGAGATGCAGCGAATGCTGTGGCTTAAGTACTAGACGACGCGACGTTGAATGTCGCTCGAAGATCGAATGCTCACTTAGCTCCAGCCCGTTTTCCTGCCAAGAGAGCGCCTCGGCGTACAAATAGCGGAGGAGCGCTCGTCTGGCCAGCACTTCAGCGTGGCAATCGTTGACTACGAGGCCATCGGCGTTCAGGTCGCGTCGACCGAGGCATTTGTTGCCCGTAGCTACTGCTAGAACGCGGAGTTTATCGTTGGGCTCTGAAAATGGGGAGCACAATACGATGCCTGCGAGGACCGTCCACTCTGAGGGGAGAACTTTCTTCTGGCATTGCGAGTTGCTCTCGAACCATTGCTGCACAGAACGCGCTACGTCGGAAGCGATGGCTGGTGACGGCACCATGTCATTCATGTGGGGTGAACGGAATGCCGTATAAGGTCCGACCTGTGAACATCCATTAACTTGTCTTATTACGTGTTAGTCTAGAGTCTACTCATCGTTGCTACCCGTTGGCTTTGATGGGGCGGGGTTGTCATTCTTTGGCCTCGTCTCGAGGAATAGCAGTGGAACCATGCCCAACAGACAGCCGATAGTTACGCCGATAGAGCTGCCTGTGACCTTCGCCAGTCGTGTGCTCTTCAATAGCATCTACGATAACAATAATTGGCAAGCAGTGAGAAGATCAATACTATCAGTACACACACAGGTTGCGAAGCAATACCAAGAGAGAGACACACACCTGCTCGTTGGTCAGTGCTGGAACAGGAAGTCCAATTCGCGCGCAGAAATCTTCGACCACGTTGCCCAGTCCCAGACCCGCAATATCCGAGATGGTGTTGCCGATGCCGGCTGCTGCCATGGATGAAATACCAAGCGACACGCCCAGCGTGAGGTCAATGTAGTCTCCGGCGATGATCATGATAAAGTTGTCCACGAAGCCGAAGCCGATGAACGGCAGCCCCATCTGCAACGCCACCATCTTGAGCTCCTGCGTTGTCGGGGGCGTCACAGCAGCAGCATTCGCAGTTTCACTCGCTGGCGTGCTCGTTCGTACAGATTTTAGCGCCCGAGACAAGTTCCGCGTCGTGGCTGGTGACAACAAGCCGCTCAGCTTCTGCGCCGCCTCTGGGTCCGGCTTCATTGCCGGCAGACGGCGTACGCTTTGACGACGATCGGTTAGGAGGCCCTGAGCCGTCGGACCAGTCAGATTCCTCATCCTCATCGTCCTCCGAACTACCCAGTCCACACCCAGGGGGAATGACGCGTTTAGCTTTCCCCTTCCCGGGTCCAGTACGGGCCGGCGGAGGGTTGGTGGAAGCGGACTGAGGAACGATGGGCGTCGTCACCGAAGGACCAGCGGTGGGTCCCGTCTTGGACGTCGATCCCGGTTTGGATACGGCCATAGACCCAGTCTTGGACGTCGTAGACCCAGTCTTGGGTCCGGATCCAGACTTGGACGTAGTGGTAGATCCAGTCTTGGACGCCGAGGTAGACTTGGATCTAGCGGTGGATCCAGACTTGGATCCGGCACCTGACTTCGAGGGAGAAACGGAAGTCTTGGGCGCGGGTGTAGATCCTGCCTTGGACACAGAAGTGGATCCCGCTTGCGGAGCAGATTTAGAAACCGGAGTCGTTTTGGGCTTGGCTTTCGGGGAAGCTCGGGCCTGCTTACTACGCGGGCGTTTCGCAGTCGACGAATCCGCCCCACTTACCGTCGGAAGAGGAGCAGAAACGCTAGCAGCCTGAGAGGGCCCCGACAAGGGAGGAAGTGGATCCGAGACGGCAGCTGTCACCAGCGCCAGTCGTCGACGTGCCAAATCGCGCTCCGACAGGCCGCGATCGCGCTCCAGGATCAGCTGTTGCTGCTGAGTTTGGGCTGCGGAAAGTTGATCCTGGAGTTTCGCGGTGGTCGCATCTGCTTTCCTCAATTTGTCACCTAGATTGACAATAACAAGTGAATATGGAGTTACTAGCAAGGGCTAAAAGAGGATCCACGTACTCATGCGGCGAAGCTTGGATTCCAGCTCCGTTAGCGCACGCTCGGCATCCGCCCACTCGGTAGTCGCCTTGTCCCGCTGGAGCTCGCTGTCTGCCAGTTTCGTTTGGATCTCGTCCCGCAATCGAGTCATACGCACGAATTCTTCAAGCGCGTAATCTCGTCCGGCAGACGCCCTCTCGAGCGACTCCTTGGTGTCTTGCAACTCCTCAGAGAGTTGAGCCAGGGCTACATCCGGCGACGAGGGAGGTGGATTTGGCGCGGGGGACCCTCCACGCGCCGACCCTAAGGCGGATCCGTCATGGGCGGATCCCACATAGTCGTTGGTCACCACCTCCTCCTGGGTCAAACGCAACTCGTCACGAAGGCGGTCCAAGCTCACATCCGCAGCTGCCCTAGCAGTCTGGGAATCCTCCAGATCCCGCTCGAGGTCGTGGATCCGGGATTGGAGTTGGTGGATCTCAGATCCGGCGAGTGCCATCTCCCTAAGGAGATGGTCGTTGTCATCTCGCATAACGTCTCGTTGACGGGAGGCGCGATCCAGCCGTCCGGTCAGGTCGCGGATCTCGACCGCCTGATCAGCCAACAGGAGTCGCAGGTCCTGCGACCGAGAGGCCGCACGGTGCTCCCACCCCTGGATCTCCATCGCTTGGTCATGGATTTGGGCCCGCAAGGTCTGAAGTTGGGTAGTGTGTAGAGACGCAGCTTGGTCTTGGGCATCTTGAGCCGTCTGGAGCTCCGCCGTCAGGGTTTGCACCTGATCGGAAAGAGCCTGGGCTAGAACCCGCAGATCGGTGGGCGACATGGAAGACGGACTGACCGGAGGTGTGGTGGATGGGAACCTTGCCCGACGATTTGCCGGTACGCTTGGCGGGAGACATG
>NW_003303575.1:5798-13112 GCF_000142945.1 Phytophthora infestans T30-4 | reverse complement strand
CTTTCGTGGGACAGCGGAGATCACAGACGGTTGCGAGATGATGTTGGATGATTGGAGAGCTCGGATCCACGGCGAGTGTACCATTACAGTGAGGTGGATCCAAGCGACCTGGATCCGGATGAGTGTACCCATAATAGGGTGACCATGATGATTACGTCATATATCCGGTGGATCTGAAGATAACACAGCTGGGATGATGGGTCAAGGGAAGAAGGGACATGCAGCCGAGCCTGGTAAGGGATTTAGCAGATGAAAGACATAGAAGGTAGAAACCCAGGCAGGTATAGGCTTAAATATCAATACAGACCTCAATTTGCACAGTATCACGCAAGTGCCTTCCTGCCCTCAAGAACCGGAGCTACATTGGCCGTACGAGCTCCGAGAAGGTTGGGAATTGCGAATCTGGTGTTGGTAGTGATAACTGGATAATACATTGGCCAGATCCTACAACCTAGTGAGCTTTTCTTTTACTTGTGCAGATCCGACAGGTTAACCGAATTTACTACTTGGTCGGTTACACCCTAGGGGCTCTCAACTCTCAAGATCCCGTCACAGGAGGCGGCAAGTACGACTTAAAGGACAACACAAAGGCAAGGGAACACACCCGCAAGGCAACCCTACGGCCAGATCCACGATCTAGGCCCCGGATCCATTAGCTCGAATATTCGCTTAGGATACGGAACCATCCACGGACGCAGAGTGAAGATTTTCCACTGCTGCTCCACCCCATCCCCACGTCTCGCCAAGACACTCAAGCTTCACCACTTGAACTCTTCGGAAGTTACCGAGAGAGCAGATCCCGCCCTACCGACGGGTACACAAGGTGAGGAAAGTTCAGCAGAACACGGATCATCGGGGGACCCCCTCCGTTAGTCGGTGTCTGGGCGCAGTTGGTAAGTTGGATCTGGCAATCTCGCAGATTTTGCTGATCCCGCTACACCACACTACCAAGAGAAGAACAACAAGAAAAAGACAAGAAATATGGCGAAATGACAACCAACGGTACCAGTTACGCCTGCCAAGTCTGGCGGGGCTCGCAACGAGAGTTCAAGCCCGGCTGCGCGCTTTGCAGCCGCCACCGAGCTTTCAGTGAGCTTCGACGACGAAGCGGACATCGGTCCTGACGCTCACGATTATGAAGATTACGAAGACAAGACGCCGGCTCCAGAGCCAGGCGCAGCGACGCCGGAGACGGCCACGCTATCATCGGGGCTGAGCGGGGCGACCAGGTCCCTTTCGAGGAACCTCGCCGACGAGCTCGATGATGTTGCGGGACCAGAACCAGCCTACGATGATTATGACGATGGGACCGAGGGTTCTAAACCTTCGGTGGCAAGTGCAAAGCATTCAGCACTGCTGAAGGCACCTCGCCCACCTATCAACGGTGATACACCAGCCGCCAAGCGCGTTTTCGACCGCGTACAAGCGCTGATGCAGAATGATGAGTGGATGAAGCTGTTCAAGCCCATCCCCAAGAAAAAAGCCGACTGGCCTGCGCTTGCGCAGGAACTCAATACCCAGTCAACTCGGTTTCGACTAGCCAAGTTGTCGAGGATTCAGTTTCGCTACTGTTGTCGCTGGGGTTCGAGAACGAGACGTACCCATCGACGATTTCGCTCCAGGATTGGAGTCCACATGAAGCCGGAGCTGCTCTCCAGAAATGGAAGAAGAAGCTTCGGAAGGCGTTTGGCGCTGTTGGCATCAATGCCGGAAAGCAACCTGTGAGTCGACCGATGATTCAAGATGAAGATCCGTCCAAGATTCCATTGCCGCCGACGCCCCAACGACTCGTTCGTACTCCTACGACCAAGCGTGGAGCTGAGCGTGGTGCCTTTGGCACTACCGAAGCTTCACCGTACTTTCAAGACTCGCACATGGTTACGCCACGTTCGGAGAGCCGTATGCAACGTATTTACGCAAGTAACGAGGGTTCGTTCGGTCGCCGAGGCGGTGCACGAGCTCCCAAAGGTGGTGCCGGACGTCGTCAAGTCGACAGCGATGGTTCGTCCAGTGACGATGACATTTTGGTGCGTACATTAGACGAGGAAGATCCTCAACTCGAGCTGATGCGTCAGATGAATGAGCTAGCGACGCTGAACGACGTGGACCCAACACCGAGGATTGAAATGGCCTCGCACCGACCGCTGGATCGCATCACGCCGTTCTCAGGCTCTCGCAACAAGAGCGAGAACTGTATGCAGTGGCTCCTTGGGTTCGTCAATGAAATGACTGGAACCCACACAGATGCCGATAAATGGTGCATTCCATTTGAGCTTAGTCTCCGGGACGGAGCCATTCATTGGTTCCGTCAACTTCCGAAGAAGACGAAGCGCAAGTGGAAGCTGCTGAGCGACGCGCTCATCCGCTACTACTGCTCACAGTTCACGCAGACGGCACTGTCACGTTACTACTCTGCAAAGCGGGAACGTAACGAACATCTGTGAGACTACATAAACAGGCTGAATGGCTACGCTCGGACCGCCCGTCTACACTTCGAGAAGTGTGGTCGCGACGCGAAAGAACACGTACAGCAGTTCCTGGCAACATGCGATGATGACAAGCTGGCGGAGAGTCTCTACCACGCTCGAGTCGCCGACATTCACGAGCTCGAAGAGATCATCGAAGATGTTCTCAAGGGCAAGGAGAGGATGGCCAAGCGTGACAGTGAGTACCGATACTCCAAGAGTCGTGATACGCGACGCGACGATGGATTCGCCCGCAACAACCGGCGTGATGACCGCCGCCGCGATGACAACCGAAACAAACCAAGAGTGACGCTCATTGAAGCCACGGTGGATGACCTACTAGCTGAATTAGAAGGTCGTGAAGCTGCTCAGGGAGGCACCGAGTATTCAAACGAAGATCCGAACGCTTACAACGATGTCCAAGACGAGTACAACGACTTTCAGCCCGATAATACGGATGGTGATTTCTCATTGGATGAAAACGACCGATACCTCGCCGCTGCTAACGAAAATGAACGCCGTGCAGCTGCTGAAGGCACCTACGCACGTTCAGACAACCGTCAACCGCGTGGAAACGTGCCGGATCGCGAGAATGGCTTCAATCAAGATCGCCGAAGTAGTGACCGTGGGTTCAATCAGGACCAACGCGGTCGACGTGACTTCAACCGCGACAGCCGACGCCCACAGTACGGACCATGCGCGGTGTGCGGTGGCATGAGTCACTCCGCCCACTACTGTAACAAGCGATGCAAGTTCTGCAAGCAGCTCCACGATGCTGGACAATGCGAACTTTTCCGCAACTTCCAAGACCTTACCAAATTCGTGCGCACTAAAGGCACGAAGGAGGAGCTCCCGCCAGAGCTCAAGGCCGTCGTTCAAGAACGTCATTTAAACTAGGCAGCCCGCCAACTACAACTGGGTTGGTCCCTATCGGGCTGCCACAGTTAACCGAGCCTTCAATGGAAGCAGAGTGTATCTTTGCTTTCATGGGGCAGAGTGAATGGCCTGATAATTACGTAACAAGTGTGAACGCGACGAAAAATGAAAAGGAGAGGAGTAGAATCCTCGGTGGAGGTGTTGGAGAGAGAGTGGATTGTGCTGATGCTGATGAGGACACCAGCGAGGGTTCGTTCGGCGTGGTTTCGAGTGCAGCGCGAGACGAGCCCAAGGGTCACTCCACGATGATGAAGTTGAAACCTGGCGAGAAACAGGGGTGGTGGTCGACCAAGAAATTCGACCGACGGATCTGAATGAGAGCTCTGGTGCAAGGCGCTGTGAACGACCAGCGAACGAGGATCCTCCTCGACACAGGAGCGAACGTTAGTGTGATCACTGACACCTTTGCCAAGAAGTTGCGACTCCGAGATGTACCTGATTACAGACGCCGCATTGACATTCAAGGAATCAACGAAGGCAAGGTGTCTACGACGCGACGAGCGTGCGTCAAGATTACGCTCGGATGGGAGATGGTGTACGAGTTTGAGATGTGGGTAATGGCGTATAGTGCAGGCGTCGACGTGGTACTCGGGACCGACTTTATGATCCCAGCTGGGATCCGGTTGGACCTGTTCCACGGCGCGGCGCAATTACCGCACGAAGTCCAAATCCCGCTGATAAAGACCAAGAACATGATCGACAGCGAAGAATACGGCTCCCATGTTAACGCCGGGCCACCCGAGCGGTTGGACATTCAAGCGCACGAGTGGCGAGAATATCGACTAGCGAAGCGTCAAGTCGGGCTGGAAGAACACGTACTGTGGGTTCGTCGAACGAACAAGCTAATCCCGTCAGTGACGAGGTTTCGACGTGGACGGCCTCAGAGCATTCGATTGACCAACGTGTCTGATCGAACTGTGTACCTACCAGCACACGACTCGATCGCATTGTGGATTCCAGATGGGGATTTGCCACGAGGTGACGGCTATGTGCGTCTGGAGTCCAAGAAGTACCAAGACTGGCAAGTGTTAGCCTACGAAGGTTGTAGAGACCGCGAGCTCTTTCAGCGTGAATGCGAAATCTACGAGCAATGGCTTGCAACTCAGCCTTCAGTAGTTGATCGACCATACTACCCAGAACCCGGTGGGGTGCTAGCACGACCTCTAGAAGACTCGCTAGTGGATTCTAGTGATCGTCTGACATGTGCAGAGCGCTGGGCACTGATCCTGGAAGAACGTGAACGAGTGGAAGCCTGTCTGGCGTCTGGGGTGACAGCCGGGGATTCGGCCGACGGTCAGCCTTCCGCAGAACCTTTGGACACGTACACGACACCCCATGGCGGAGGCAATAACGCGAACGAAGCCTCGGTAGTGCGTACACACGAACTACTGAGGCCGGTAAACGTGGTACGCCAACGAGTGTTAGTGTCCAGTCAGGGGTGACCACGGAAGCGAGAAGCAACGGCACTGGATTGAATGGAGTCACCCGTTCTGACGAAGCTGTATCGGCCTTGTGTGTCACCAAATCTGCGAACGAGCCATCGGTGGTTGATCCAGAGGATACAGGCATCGCGCAGAAGGTGTTGAGTACGGCACCGAGTATATTGCAAGATTGGTGCGAATTCCGAAATGTCAAGACAGCGGCAGAACGAGGAGCGGAACAAAAGTCAACAACCCAATATGTCGGCGGCCCACGCATTCAATATTGCGAACGACGACTCGGCAGATGGCCCAGAGATAGGAAACCAGGATGGGAAGGAGATGGACCAAGTACCGACTGTTGAAATCAAAGCGGATGCCAATGTTGAGTCAAGGGAAGAATCCGTAGCGGCGTTGGACGGAACATACATCTCGGTTGCTCGAGTGTTAACAACCGAGGGAAATGAAGCAACGGAGGATACGAGAAATGATTTCTACGAACACCCAGCTAACAACATTGGCTTGGACGACTACGCGAAGGAGCTGGCATTCCTGCCGGATCTGACCGAATAGATCAACACGACAATTGACTACACTGCGCCTAATGTTGCTGATCCTGAGCTGTCGACTGAACGCCGAGAACGTCTGGTCGCGACGCTAAAGAACCACGAGCACATCCTGATTGCTAGTGGTAACGCACTGCCGCCGCCAGCCTACGGTGCGGTATGCGATATCGACACACAGGGGCACGCCCCAATTAAACAGCGTACCCGGCGCGTACTGCTACGATTTCTCGGCAAGCTGTACGAGCTGCTGCGCGCTTTATTGCGTGCAGGACTGATCGTCTTTTCAGACAGTCCATGGGCATCGCCGATCGTGATTGTGATGAAAAAGAACGGGCTGGACATCCAGCTCTGCATTGATTACAAGATGGTGAATGCTATCACCGCGATCATGGAGTATGCAATGCCGCTAGTCGACGACCTGTTAACAGATCTCGAGCGCTACCTATGGTTCTGCTCGCTGGATGCAGCAAGCGGCTTCTGGGCTGTCATGATGACCTTGCGAGCGCGTAAAGTGTCAGCGTTCGTCTGCGCACTAGGACATTTTGAGTGGTTGCGCATGCCCTTTTGGATTAAAGAACGCGCCGATGATCTACCAGCGTATGATTGACAACGCACTCTGGGGGTTCGCTCAACCTAAAGGAGGTTGGTTTGAATACTTGGAGAGGATGCGTTTAGCTGAAGAACAGGCCAAGGAACGTCGTGGACCAAGCGCCGAGGGTTCGTTTCAAACGAAGTCGCGGCAGACCGCGAAGCACCGGTAGAGACCGACCCTGTACTACAACTCGTCAACAGCCCCGTCGCTGACATGTTTACGAGCGGGGAATCAGACGAATCATCGCTGGTACCTGTATTTGGTCGACGGTCGTTTGTGGATGACATTTGCTTCGGTGGCGAGGATTTCGACAGCTGCCTGGCGACGCTGGACCGATTGCTGGCAAGATTTGCACAGTGTCGGATCAGCATTAGCTTCACCAAGAGCATCTTCTGCCAACCCTAGGTGGACTTTCTGTCGCATAAAATTTCGCCAGAAGGTATCAGAGCTGACCCCAAGAAGCTTGCGGCTATCACCGAGCTTTCGTTTCCAACGAGTAAGAAGGGCATGCAGTCGTTTCTTGGAGCGGTTAATTACTACAGCCGCTTCATTCAAGACTTCGCGGTCTACGGTGCGGCGCTGTACCAGCTCAAGGATGAAGACTTTGTCGTTGAAGGTGGCCTTTCTGTGGCACGTCATTCCTTCGAAAGATTGAAGACGAGTGTTTCACAATCACCCATCCTCAGGCACTTCGATCGGTCGAAAGAAGTTCACGTCATGCTCTTTGCGAATGAATGGGCGTTGAGCACTACGCTAATGCAAGAACATGATGGCAAGTTACACCCCGTACGGCTCCTCGGTCGGGTGCTGTGACGGGGTCACACAGCACCTTGCGCTAGAGGAAGTTATCTTCCGAGAGTATACAAACTCTCAGTGAACGGCAGTTCACTGGTCCCCTCTTTAATTAAAGAGAGCGAAGTGACCTAAATAAGGTAGATTGTAAACTGAGTATATTTATAGGTAGGTTAAGTTTGTGGTTAATACAAACTATCAGTTACCTATAGAAATGCAATGTCATTTAACCAATGGTTGATTTTGAATGACCTTGGTACCTTGTACCAAATATCCCGGAGTATGACATGTCATACTCCTGAAGTGTGAAGTGTCACACTTCATGTAACCAGGGTACACTTAGTGCTACGTACCCCGTTACATCCTCCCCCACTTAGGTTCGGTTTACCGACCAATCAGAATGAAGAGATGTTCGTCACAAACTCTCATTCTCAAAGTCGAAAACCATCGACTCGGCCGCGCGAGCGCGGCGGAGGCTCACTTTACAGTTAGAGCCTCGATACAGCAACCTGTGCGCTCTTCGTCAAGGTCTCCACTTCGACGAA
>NW_003303575.1:0-4685 GCF_000142945.1 Phytophthora infestans T30-4 | reverse complement strand
CCTGGGTTATGCCCGAGAGCTGTCCCACGTAGAGTTCTTGTGAGGACATGTTCTGGGCGTGGGTGGAGACTCTTAAGTACTCACCCACGGAGTTACGGGAACTCCATGAAGATCAGCTGCTGTCCCGCATCCTGGACCAGCGTGATCTTCGTGTGAGGTTTGCCCACTTGATCAGCAAGCGTATGCTGCCAAGGGACATCCTGAAGCGCGCGGCTTCTAGCCCTCACGATGAGCGCGGGTACGGTATGTATTCATCGTCCGTACCCCGTTCGGGCAAGAAGCCCCGGACTACTTATGAAGCTGCCGCCGCTTCTGTTCCCAGATTGCGACAGCCTTCGGGCAGTCAATCAGGAGCCGCTCAATCGGCTCCCACGAGCTCTCGGAGTGGGCATAACCCCTCCACTTCACGAGGAGCTGTCGCTTACCGCGACACCGTTGCTCCTGGAGGATCCGCTTCACGTGGAAGTGGACTTCTCCATTCCGGTCAAGCAGGGGCGGAGGTGCCCTCGTACGAGTACGAGTACTCGGCGCCTCCCGAGAGCCACTCTCGTCCGAGTGCTCCGACTGCGGGTCCGATGCAGGACCCTGAGGTTGACCGCCTCCGTCAACGTGTCCTCGTGCTTGAGATTGCACTTGGCCTTGGGACTGGCGGTAATGCTGCCGCCCAGGCCGGGAATCAGGGCGAGCTCGCTCGTCTTGCGGGCCGCCTGGACCTGGTGGAGCGAGAGGTCGCGAGCCTGCACCTGCGGGTGGATCGCCGGGCCTCTTCGTCCGATCTGGACGAGGCCTTTCGCACGATCCGACGGATCGAGGCTTTGTTGCCACGTCCGGAGCCCCCCTGCGACACACTCCCAGACGTACGCGTATGGTGCGTACCCGGCGTACTCAGCGTACTCGGCGTATGGCGCCGGGGTCCGTTCGTACGGAGCCCCTCCTGCGTACGGTCTTGACCGCAGCCTTGCCGTCCCGACCGAGGCTTGGGTGCCTGCTCCGACGCCCTCGTCGACGACTGTGACCGGCCCTCGCTTCGAGGAGCTGGGTCAAGGGGGGACTGCGAGTCAGCAACCCCCTTGCGGGTCAAAGTACCGCTTAAGACGTCCGACATAGAACGTCGGGTGCGTCGTCATTGACTTTGGAAGGTCGATGGTGTACGACGCACCATGTCTGGCCAGGACTGCAAAAGGTCCGATGAAGCGGTGCTTCAGCTTGTTGCTGCCGACAGAGCTGACAGTGTCTAGCGGTAGGTTCCTCGTGTCTAATAGCACTAAGTCCCCCACTTTAAATACACTTAAGTTTCCTCTTCCATGTTTGTCTGAGTACTCCTTTTGTCTATCCTGGGCCGCTGCCATGGCATCGCGGACCCTGCTGACAATGTTCAGCTTGGTATCCATAAAGGATTCCACCTGTTTCCGCAGCGAAACTGGCCTCACATCCGAGACCTGGGAGGAAAGGGCTTTCCGAGCCTCTCCCCCACTTAGAATAGAGGAGTCAGTGTTTCCTCGAAGAGTGAGAGGCACTCTGGGGTGGCGGAAGCCGTTCAAGTAGAACGGCGTGAACCCCGTGGACGCGTGCACCGCGTTGTTGAGCGCAAACTCAACAACTGGAAGCTGCGTCGACCACGTACGTGGCGCTGCCGCGCACACACTGCGCAGAGTGTCCTCGAGCACTCGATTGACGCGCTCTGTTTGGCCGTCTGTCTGCGGATGATCCGCAGTGGACATCTGCAGACGAGTTCCCAGTAAAGGGAACAGCGTTTTCCAAAACGCAGCAGTGAACCGCGGGTCTCGGTCCGAGACAATCGTCTCCGGGAGACCGTGATAGCGGAACACGCCATCGACGAACAACCTTGCGGTTTGTTCGCCCGTCACAGTGACGGGAACTGGAGCAAGATGTACCATCTTGCTCAGCCGACACACGAACACCAAAATTCCGGTGTTGCCGTGTCCGTCGGCGGGAAGCCCAAAGATGAAGTCAAGACTCATCGACATTCAACAATCAGCCGGTACGGGCAGGCTCTGTAGTGGAGCCGAAGAGTGCCCTGCGGGTTTAACCCGCTGACATGTTTCACATGTCTTGACGTACCGGGCGACCCACTTGTACATGTAGGTCCACCAGAAGGACTGAGAGACCGACAGAAAGGTCTTCTCGCGGCCCAAGTGGCCGCTGGAGGGCGCGTCATGCGCCTCCGCGAGGATGTCGAACTTCAGATCCTCGTCGTTTGGTACGACCACCCGTGGAGGATCAGTGGGCTCCACCCGATAATAGAGGAGGCCCTCCTTCAACTCATATCGGTGGAGCCGTGAGCGCTGTCGCGACGAGAGCCAGTCGGACTTCGCGCTCGTTCCGGCCTTAAGGAACTTGACGATAGGCGCGACAGCCTCATCGTCCCGATACGCCATGCGTATCCGATCATATAGATCCGTTGTCACCCGCGTGATGTGGGCCAACTCATAGTCGGGACGCCTAGAGAGGGCGTCCGCAAGCACGTTGAGCTTGCCCGGCTTGTACTCGACGCGGAAGTTATATTCCGCGAAGAAGGACAGCCACCTCGCCATCCGTTGGGAGAGGTGAGGCGAGTTAGTCGCCGTCCTCAAGGACGCGTGGTCTGTGTAGATCACAAAGGGCGTAGAGCCCAGAAGGTGAACACGGAACTTCACAAGGGCATATTTCATTGCCAGGAGCTCCGCTATCACGGTCTCCCGGAGACGATTGTCTCGGACCGAGACCCGCGGTTCACTGCTGCGTTTTGGAAAACGCTGTTCCCTTTACTGGGAACTCGTCTGCAGATGTCCACTGCGGATCATCCGCAGACAGACGGCCAAACAGAGCGCGTCAATCGAGTGCTCGAGGACACTCTGCGCAGTGTGTGCGCGGCAGCGCCACGTACGTGGTCGACGCAGCTTCCAGTTGTTGAGTTTGCGCTCAACAACGCGGTGCACGCGTCCACGGGGTTCACGCCGTTCTACTTGAACGGCTTCCGCCACCCCAGAGTGCCTCTCACTCTTCGAGGAAACACTGACTCCTCTATTCTAAGTGGGGGAGAGGCTCGGAAAGCCCTTTCCTCCCAGGTCTCGGATGTGAGGCCAGTTTCGCTGCGGAAACAGGTGGAATCCTTTATGGATACCAAGCTGAACATTGTCAGCAGGGCCCGCGATGCCATGACAGCGGCCCAAGATAAACAAAAGGAGTACTCGGACAAACAAGGAAGAGGAAACTTAAGTATATTTGAGGTTGGTGACTTAGTGTTGCTAGACACGAGGAACCTACCTCTAGACACTGTTAGCTCTGTCGGCAGCAACAAACTGAAGCACCGCTTCGTCGGACCTTTTGCAGTCCTGGCCAGACATGGTGCGTCGTACACCATCGACCTTCCAAAGTCAATGACGACGCACCCGACGTTTCTATGTCGGACGTCTTAAGCGGTACTTTGACCCGCAGGGGGTTGCTGACTCGCAGTCCCCCCTTGACCCAGCTCCTCAAAGCGAGGGCCGGTCACAGTCGTCGACGAGGGCGTCGGAGCAAACACCCAAGCCTCGGTCGGGACGGCAAGGCTGCGGTCAAGACCGTACGCCGGAGGGGCTCCATACGAACGGACCCCGGCGCCATACGCCGAGTACGCTGAGTACGCCGGGTATGCACCATACGCGTACGTCTGGGAGTGTGCCGCAGGCGGCTCCGGACGTGACAACAAAGCCTCGATCCGTCGGATCATTCGAAAGGCCTCGTCCAGATCGGACGAAGAGGCCCGGCGATTTACCCGCAGGTGCAGGCTCGCGACCTCTCGCTCCACCAGGTCCAGGCGACCCGCAAGACGAGCGAGCTCGCCCTGATTCCCGGCCTGGGCGGCAGCATTACCGCCAGTCCCAAGGCCAAGTGCAATCTCAAGCACGAGGACACGTTGACGGAGGCGGTCAACCTCAGGGGCCTGTGTCGGACCCGCAGTCGGAGCACTCGGACGAGAGTGGCTCTCGGGAGGCGCCGCGTACTCGTACGTGTACGAGGGCACCTCCGCCCCTGCTTGACCGGAATGGAGAAGTCCACTTCCACGTGGAGCGGATCCTCCAGGAGCAACGGTGTCGCGGCAAGCGACAGCTCCTCGTGAAGTGGAGGGGTTATGCCCACTCCGAGAACTCGTGGGAGCCGATTGAACGGCTCCTGATTGACTGCCCGAAGGCTGTCGCAATCTGGGAACAGAAGCGGCGGCAGCTTCATAAGTAGTCCGGGGCTTCTTGCCCGAACGGGGTACGGATGATGAATACATACCGTACCCGCGCTCATCGTGAGCGCTAGAAGCCGCGCGCTTTCAGGATGTCCCTTGGCAGCATACGCTTGCTGATCAATGTGCCAAACCTCACACGAAGATCACGCTGTCCAGGAATGTGAGACAGCTGCTGATCTTCATGGAGTTCCCATAACTCCGGTGGGCGAGTACTTGAGAGTCTCACCCACGCCCAGAACATGTCCTCACAAGACTTCATGTGGGACAGTTCTCGGGCATAACCCAGGGTATCCCAAACAGGATAGAGACCACCCGGGTCTCGGGCTTCTTACGACAGTCGTGAAGTCTTAAGGGATGCGAGTGGCGCGAGAAGCACACACGAGCAGCCTCAAGTGTCGACAAACAACTGTTCTTTCTGAACAAGGCTCGTTCATAGATGCTCCTAGAAGTGTGGTCGCCCACAAGG
>NW_003303574.1:127971-130444 GCF_000142945.1 Phytophthora infestans T30-4 | reverse complement strand
CATGGATCCCCTCCCTACTCTTCTTCATGAGACTGCATCACGCCGAATCTGTTACGATTCGTACGATCCCTCAAGAAATCATAGAGTAATGCTCCACGTTCAGATCTGCCTCGTCTACCCAACTGGGCTCGTCATATCCACGCCAATACACCAGAAATTCACGGTAAATCCGTCCGTATCTAGTTCGCTTCCCCGACCTCATATCGGTGATCCTCTCGACTTCGAACTCGTCGTCTTCGAGATCCACATTCCAACTATCTTCCGGTAGGAGGACTTCGTCGAAATCCACGCGGTCGGATACATCCACTAAAAGACTGATCTGCGGCCGATCCGGATATTCTTTGACCAACTTCAGCTTGGATACGTGTACCACAGGGAACAGGCGGTATTCGGTACCTACCGTTTCCAGCTTTACCGCATGTTCTCCAATCTTCTCGCTCACCCGGAACGGTCCATGCCATAGGTGAGCTAATTTGCGGGCATACCCCTCTTTCACTCGATCCAAATAAAGCCACACCTGCGATCCCACTTGGATTTGATGTGGACGGGCATCTTCGTTGTGTCGATCCGCTCGACCCTGTATCGCACTCCGCAGTCGTTCGTTCACCTGGGATCTAGCTTGCCGGTAGTATTTCTGGACTTGGTATCGCCATCGCCTTGGATCTCGGTTCCTCTTCTTGGTGCTGCAAACTGGGATTGCCGCTTCCAGGGTGGATTTGGGATCCCACCCATGTACCAAGTAAAATGGTGTATCACCCCGGATCCTGTCTTGGGCGGTGTTCGTCGCGAAGGGAATCCGCTCTGGGTACTCATCCCAATCCTTCTGATCCAAATCCTGGACATACATCTTGAGTGCTCTCGTGATTGTCTGCACCATGCGCTCGGCCGATCCGTTAGCTTGGGGACGATATGCCATGGTTGCTCGCTGTCGCTGCCCCAGGATCCGGTTGAATGCTCGAAAGAAATCGGACATAAAGCCTGGCTCCCGATCATGCCTAATCATCTCGCTAGCTCCAAATCTTCGGAAAACGCACTCCTCGTACGATTCAGCAATGGTTTGCGCAGTTCTAGACGCACTAGCTTTGGCTATCACGTATCCGGTAAACAAGTCCACCCAAATCAACAATTCTGTGTTTCCTTTGAACGACTTGGGCAACGAGGGGATATGATCCATGGCTATGATTTGGAAAGGGTAAGTCGCTTGGATATTTCCAGGTGACTCCCCTTCGATTGTGGGCCTGCCCTTGCCTGTCTCACAATCCACGCATTCACCGACGTATCGTTGTACGCTCTTGAATAGTCCTCTCCAGTGGAAACATTCCCGGATCCGTTGGTAGGTCCGACCAATACCCTGATGTCCGCCTTCCAGGCTAGCATGGTAGTGGTGTAGGACATCCTGTTGCAAGGTTTCTGGCATCACCAGTCTCATCAATCCATCCCGATCCTCGTTGACTCTCTTCGTAGGGGGGCAATAGAAGAGCAAGTCATTCAGATCCACTGCGTAATCCGTAGCGATAATACTGTAGGATTTGGTATCCTCCCGACTCAGGTCTCGCACATCCCCCATCAGATACTTCTTTAGTCCCAAGATCCACGCTTCCTCGTTTTGTGCTTTGAGGATCCGCTCAATGCGGACTCCCTTCACAAATGTTTCCTCGAGGATCTGGGGATGGATCCAACCCTTCCTCTGGACCTAGTGACGGCCATCACCTGGACTGTCCTTTTCCCGGATCCAACTACCACCACTTCGTCTAGTCGGGTTCAATGTAACGAGATTATGACGCTCGGCCTCTCTCTCCACTTCGACACCACATTGATTCCGTAAAGCGGCACTGGCCAAGCTATCTGCACTGGCATTCCAATCTCGCTTGACATGTACTAACTTGTGGTTCATCCAACCACGCAGATGGACCATCCCCTTCTGCCGTAACAGCGTTAGGGCCGGGGCCTTGCGATCAATCTCACCTCGCACCTGTCTGATCACCAAATTTGAATCTCCACATATCACTAGTCTTTTCGGGTCCTGTTCCTTTAGTAGATCCAAACCCAGCAGGAGTCCGTTATACTCCGCTTCATTGACGGTGAGGCCTTCCGCGTAAGTGGATCTGGCCCTTACCACTTCCCATCCGGGCAGTTTCCACAGTATTGCGCTGTATGCTCCTCCACTGCGTCGCACGCGAGCAGATCCATCGAAACTCAGGACGTACAGATCCTCATCCACTTGTACTGTCGGGATCGGGATCTGGATCCGGCGTTTGGGCTCTTTCTTTGAAGCGATCCTAGTCAGTGCTTCGTCCATCTTGGCTCTGGGTGTGATGATTGCGGCCAAACCCCCAGGATCTCGTCTTCCTCTTTCGAACATTTCACGATTTCCAGTGTCCAAGGTGAGAGTAAAACTGCCCATTACTCCAACCGTCCTTGTAGACCGGCCGACTTGAACAACCAAGCGAGCGTAGAGTGTCGAGTCAAGATG
>NW_003303574.1:123568-126970 GCF_000142945.1 Phytophthora infestans T30-4 | reverse complement strand
GGTTCTCCACTTGGAATATGTCTAATCGAGGTTTATGA
This sequence comes from Phytophthora infestans T30-4, assembly GCF_000142945.1. NCBI lineage: Eukaryota > Oomycota > Peronosporomycetes > Peronosporales > Peronosporaceae > Phytophthora > Phytophthora infestans. Next base: position 126,932 of record NW_003303574.1, on the reverse strand, counting down.
CACCCGGACATCGGCGCGAACACCGTTCCTCTCATAGGAACCTCCCAGAACCCCACGGTCCATGTCTAGAGAACAGTCCCATAGCCTTTATCCAGATCTTCCAACAGCTCGTGATTAGGGGCTTCGGCTACGCCATCAATCGAGTCAGTCCCGTACCCAGCCGGTAAATCAATGCACAGACGTATATCTACCGCCGTTCTTTCTTGATGATGATTACCACTGCGGGATGCCCACGGGGACGTCGAGAAACGGATGATCTTGGCTTGCAGCAGGCCCTTAATCAGGTCCGATAGTTTTTCCCGGAACTGAGGTGCCACCTTCCGCACCCTCTGAGCGATAGGTTTCGCGTCGCCGACATCGATGTCACATTTGACTCCGCGGGCAGCGGGCGGTAACGCATTACCTTTACCAATCAGAAGATGTCGGCTCTCCCAGATTTTCTGACGCAGACGATCCACTTCAGCAGGTTCATTCGCCCCCGGATCCACTTGGATATCATCAATCGTGACTTCTTCTGTGGTCAGTGGTACCTCCGGGATCACCGCCATGCCTTCTCCCAGATCCTCGGCGTGTAGATCCCCGCCTTCACGGTAACAGACTTGCTCATCTTCTGTCTTCGTAGGATCCACCATTGGATCCAAACACCGCGGCCCTCTCTCGCCTGGCAGTCCTTCTATCGTCGGGGGTTCAGGTACCCTGGTATCAGGGAAACCACCAGTTGGATCCAGTTGGTCCTCTAACGAGTTTAAGCCCGACAGTTCGGGTTTGACTAGTGTTGCCACTCTCGATAGGAATCCAGGCACTTTATCCAATGGAGAGCTTGGATCCACTTGTGGATCAGCGGGATCCGGCTGCTCGGCTTTAGCCCTCTGCAATCCTTCATCCACCGACCCTGCGTTATCTAAGGGCCGATTCTGGGGATCGTCCCCCGTCCTGGATCCAACTTCCATTGCTTGGATCTCAACCCGTCGATCCCTCTGCAGGATCTTTCGCGGAGTTGGATATGAAGGCCGATCCACCAAGGGGCCAGTTGGCTCCGCTGGGAGCTCCACCTCTGCGAGAGATTCGATCTCGGTAGTCGCCTCGTACACCAGATTCTGCCATTCTTTGTAGCGGCGGGATCCCACTGACACATATCCAGGTCGTCTAGGGATACCGTCCTTCGCCAACAATCGCGCGATCTCCTCATAATGGTCCAGTAATAATCTCTTGTCGCTGACGTTCGTGACCTGGAGGTATTGCGATCGACCTGGTCCTTGGATTACGGTAGGTACCCATTTCTCGCCCCGGGTGACCCACAGTCTTTCATGTTCCGCCCACTTTAACCGGTCTGGCAGTTCCCAGGTTTCCCCGGGCTCGATCCAGGTTGTCTTATCCGCCCTTATGATCCTCATCTTCGCCCCATACAACGGTCGTCGTCCGCTGAGCTGGATCCGCATCTCGTCAGGGAAACAAAGTGTCCCATCCGCTAGATCCAACCTCACTCCGGCCGGTACCATGAAATCCACCCCGAGGATGGCGTCTTGACCAGCGAGATCCCCGACCCAAATGTCAAACCAATACACCAAACAACCTGCCAGCGTGATCTTGATCCGCGTTCTCCCGTTCGTACGGTACACGCCTTCACCAATCCCAACACAATCTTGGATCCGACTCCCATCCACTTGGCACCCAACCTTACGAGCAAAGGCGGTATCCAGTATAGACACCTCGGCACCACTATCTAGGAGTAGGATTGCTTTTTCATTGTTGATCTTGCCCCCTACCTTGGCTTGTCTGAACCACTTTCCCGGGGCATGGTACTTCCAGTACCCACGGGACTCTCCTGTTAGCAGATCCATGGATCCAACATCCTCAGATCCATAGGATCCAGTGACCAGACAGACCTTAGGTGGATCTGCAGTGACTTCACCCTTGGTAGGCTCAAACCATCGATCATGTTGGCGTTTCTCTTAATAACCACGTGCCTCTCCTCTGTGTAGATCCAGGGTTATAGAGACTTCGGATCTGGAAAACTCATCCACTTGGCGCAAACTAGAAATCTTGGCAACTGACACTTCATGTAGATCACGTGTATTATCGACTGGATCTAGGGTCCTGCTACCTGGATCTAGCGATGTCTTGTTCACAAATGCATAAATGCAGTACCTAGAACGCTCGGCTCGTACCGGATTCAAACCCGGCGAGCGTCCTAGTTTAACATCTTCTCGGCCACTTCTGGCAACATTCCTCGGTGCTTGGCTGGATCAAACCATTGGCGGATCTGGTTGTAGAATTCTTCCATCGGACACTTGCCGACGTCGTGAATCTCGCCACACCCGCGACACACGTAGAAGCAATGATCTCCGGGATGACCTTTCTTGCCACACTTCTCACAGACCAGATGTTTCCAGCATCCAGATTCAGTGTGCTTCCGGGATCCGCACTGCGAACACCTGACCTGGGCTGTCCCGTCCATGAGATCTCGGGATCTGTACATCCCACGGTCCCCGGGTACGGTATCCCTCGGTCGAGAGTTGTCTCCGGTCTTCGCCGTTCGATCGTTGGGCGCAGTGAGACAGACTCGACGGTAATCTTCAGGGTCGGAGTCCGAACCGTCGGATCCTGATTCAGTTCCTGAGTCGGGCGCCGTGACTTAATGGACACGTCGAGCTGGGGCCGTAGGCGTCGGAGCCTTTTGGCGATACTTGCCGGATCCGACCGCCGCCTTTTTCTGGCGGTGTTTCGCGCGATCCACCGCCCGCAGCACTTCCTCAAGTTCGTCTGCGTCGGGAAGTCGTAACAGGGTCAGCCTGTCGGCCAGATCCACGTCTCCCAACGTCTCGATGAAATGATCCACGTGTTCCCGCAGTACCTTGGATCCCCCATCCTTGATCTTCAACTTGGCCCGTAGACCGGCCACATTTAGTCGATGTAGGTATTCTAGCGGGGATTCATCCGATCTGCGGCGAGCGTGGTAGTATTGTCGTGCCACCGACACTCCCAATTCACAGTACTGGGTCTGGAAACTGCGCAGCAAATCTGGCCACTTGCTCCTGGTGGATCTGCCCAGCTGCCGATACCAGTTCCTGGCTGGCCCCGCTAGCAGATCCGCAAAGGTCAAACACTTCTCAGCATCCGACGCTTGATCTCTCATGAGGGCCGACTTGACTTTGCTGATCCATGTTCTCGCTCGGTCCTCATCTTGATCCTTGCCCGTGAACTCCTTCAGATCCGATATGGCTGAGATCCGTACCCTCTGGATCATGAACGATCCATCTGTCCCGGCTGTGGCTGTTGCTACCACTGCTGACGAAGTCGATGGGCCATCCAGATCATCTGGGTCGAACTCATCATGGGAGTTGTCTCCCTCCACGGATCCCAT
>NW_003303574.1:105488-122613 GCF_000142945.1 Phytophthora infestans T30-4 | reverse complement strand
GGATCTTGACTTACGTCAAGATCCGCAGGGGTCCCCGAGGGGACCTGGGGAGGATAGAGAGGTTTCTCTTCTAGATCCGGATCCGGATCCACCTCTCTTCCGGCGACAGCGTTCCTCCCAAAACTCCATCGATCCGCGGATCTTGTTTCATTCAGCAGCGTCTTCGTCGATCCGACCTCCGACGACGCCTCTTCCCCTGGCTCAATCTTCACTTGAGCATCTTCTTGGGACTCACGGTGAAATCCCGAGTCACCAAAAGATCCGGGAACGCGCACCATTGTGGTGTAGCGGGATCAGCAAAATCTGCGAGATTGCCGGATCCAGCTTACCAACTGCACCCAGACACCGACTAACGGAGGGGGTCCCCCGATGATCCGTGTTCTGCTGAACTTTCCTCACCTTGTGTACCCGTCGGTAGGGCGGGATCTTGCTCCCTCGGTAACTTCCGAAGAGTTCAAGTGGTGAAGCTTGAGCGTCTTGGCGAGACGTGGGGATGGGGTGGAGCAGCAGTGGAAAATCTTCACTCTGCGTCCGTGGATGGTTCCGTATCCTAAGCGAATATTCGAGCTTATGGATCCGGGGCCTAGATCGTGGATCTGGCCGTAGGGTTGCCTTGCGGGTGTATTCCCTTGCCTTTGCGTTTCCTTTGCGTTGTAGTTGCCGCCTCCTGTGACGGGATCTTGATAGTTGAGATCCTCTAAGGTGTAGCCGACCAAGTAGTAAATCCAGTTAGCCTTTCGGATTTACACGTGTAAAGGAAAGCTCACTAGGTTGTAGGATCTGGCGAATGTATTATCCAGTTATCGCTACCAACACTAGATTCGCAATTCCCAACCTTCTCTGAGCTCGTACGGCCAATGTAGTTCCGATTCTCGGGGGCAGGAAGGCACTTGCGTGATGCTGTGCAAATTAGGTTCTGTATTGATACTTAAGCCTATACCTGTCTGGATTTCTACCTTCTATGTCTTTTACCTGCTAGATCCACTACCAGGCTCGGCTGCATGTCCCTTCTTCCCTTGACCCATCACCCCAGCTGTATTATCCTCAGATCCACCGGATCCATGGCATAGTCATTATGGTCGTCACATTATGGGTACACTTGTCCATATCCAGGACACCTTAATCCACTTCACTGTAAGTTTGCACTCGTCGTCGATCTGAGCTCTCCCATCATCCAACATCATCTCGCAACCGTCTGTGATCTCCATTGTCCCACGAAAGTTCGAGATCCACGGTATCCATCATCCCTATACCCTGGATCCAGGTCCCTCCAGGCAGGATCCTCCCTCCTTGGATCCGAACTCGGAAGTATGGGATCCGGGGTACCTCGCGGTGGATCTTGACTCTTCATTAGCCGTGACTACTAGATCCACCTTCAGAGGGCACCGACCATCCTTCCTTCATAGGATCCACACTCGATCCACTCTTGTATAGTATATCCCATATCCATCTTAGTGAATCCAGGTAAGGGTGGATCCGAGGTAAGTCTTGGTGGATCTTGCCTTCTCGTACGTCGCTCATATCAGATCCATCGTCATTCCATACGGGGTGCTGCTCGCCATGGCTAATCCACCACAGGCAACTTGCATCCGTGCCAGCCAACCCAAATCCTCTCTAATCACTTGAAATTGTCACTGATTCAGGATAGTGACCCCGCGTCAGGCCCATTCTCTTATTTCTGAAAAAGCACTTCACCACACCTTCGGGCAGTCAATCAGGAGCCGTTCAATCGGCTCCCACGAGTTCTCGGAGTGGGCATAACCCCTCCACTTCACGAAGAGCTGCCGCTTACCGCGATACCGTTGCTCCTGGAGGATCCGCTCCACGTGGAAGTGGGCTTCCCCATTCCGGTCAAGCAGGGGCGGAGGTACCCTGTACGAGTACGAGTACTCGGCGCCTCCCGAGAGCCACTCTCGTCCGAGTGCTCCGACTGCGGGTCCGACACGGGACCCTGAGGTTGACCGCCTCCGTCAACGTGTCCTCGTGCTTGAGATTGCACTTGGCCTTGGGACTGGCGGTAATGGAGCACCTCCGGCGTACGGTCTTGACCGCAGCCTTGCCGTCCCGACCGAGGCTTGGGTGCCTGCTCCGAAGTCCTCGTCGACGACTGTGACCGGCCCTCGCTTCGAGGAGCTGGGTCCAGGAGGGGCTGCGAGTCAGCAACCCCCTGCGGGTCAAAGTACCGAATAAGACGTCCAACATAGAACGTCGGGTGCGTCGTCATTGACTTTGGCAGGTCGATGGTGTACGACGCACCATGTCTGGCCAGGACTGCAAATGGTCCGATGAAGCGGGGCTTCAGCTTGTTGCTGCCGACAGAGCTAACAGTGTCTAGAGGTAGGTTCCTCGTGTCTAGCAACACTAAGTCACCAACCTCAAATATACTTAAGTTTCCTCTTCCTTGTTTGTCTGAGTACTCCTTTTGTTTATCCTGGGCCGCTGCCATGGCATCGCGGACCCTGCTGACAATGTTCAGCTTGGTGTCCATAAAGGATTCCACCTGTTTCCGCAGCGAAACTGGCCTCACATCCGAGACCTGGGAGGAAAGGGCTTTCCGAGCCTCTCCCCCGCTTAGAATTGAGGAGTCAGTGTCTCGTCGAAGAGTGAGAGGCACTCTGGGGTGGCGGAAGCCGTTCAAGTAGAACGGCGTGAACCCCGTGGACGCGTGCACCGCGTTGTTGAGCGCAAACTCAACAACTGGAAGCTGCGTCGACCACGTACGTGGCGCTGCCGCGCACACACTGCGCAGAGTGTCCTCGAGCACTCGATTGACGCGCTCTGTTTGGCCGTCTGTCTGCGGATCCGCAGTGGACATCTGCAGACGAGTTCCCAGTAAAGGGAACAGCGTTTTCCCAAACGCAGCAGTGAACCGCGGGTCTCGGTCCGAGACAATCGTCCCCGGGAGACCGTGATAGCGGAACACGCCATCGACGAACAACCTTGCGGTTTGCTCGCCCGTTACAGTGACGGGAACTGGAGCAAGATGTACCATCTTGCTCAGCCGACACACGAACACCAAAATTCCGGTGTTGCCGTGTCCGTCGGCGGGAAGCCCACAGATGAAGCCAAGACTCATCGACTTCCAACAATCAGCCGGTACGGGCAGGCTCTGTAGTGGAGCCGAAGAGTGCCCTGCGGGTTTGACCTGCTGACATGTTTCACATGTCTTAACGTACCGGGCGACCCACTTGTACATGTGGGTCCACCAGAAGGACTGAGAGACCGACAGAAAGGTCTTCTCGCGGCCCAAGTGGCCGCTGGAGGGCGCGTCATGCGCCTCCGCGAGGATGTCGAACTTCAGATCCTCGTCGTTGGGTACGACCACCCGTGGAGGATCAGTGGGCTCCACCCGATAATAGAGGAGGCCCTCCTTCATTTCATATCGGTGGAGCCGTGAGTGCTGTCGCGACGACAGCCAGTCGGACTTCGCGCTCGTTTCGGCCTTAAGGAACTTGACGATAGGCGCGACAGCCTCATTGTCCCGATACGCCATGCGTATCCGATCATATAGATCCGTTGTCACCCGCGTGATGTGGGCCAACTCATAGTCGGGACGCCGAGAGAGGGCGTCCGCAAGCACGTTGAGCTTGCCCGGCTTGTATTCGACGCGGAAGTTGTATTCCGCGAAGAAGGACAGCCACCTCGCCATCCTTTGGGAGAGGTGAGGCAAGTTAGTCGCCGTCCTCAAGGACGCGTGGTCTGTGTAGATCACAAAGGGCCTAGAGCCCAGAAGGTGAACACGGAACTTCACAAGGGCATATTTCATTGCCAGGAGCTCCTTGGCATGGACAGGGTAGTTCCGCTCGGCGGCTTTGAGCTGCCTGGACTGGAACGAGATGACTCGTTCGTGTCCAGCCGTGTCGCCCTGCAGTAATGAACACCCGATGGCGTAATCGGAGGCATCGCAGACGACGCTAAACGGGTTCGTCTCGTCCGGCAGGGCCAGGACAGGGGCCTCTTGGAGACTGGCCTTGATGCTGTCAAAAGCATCCTGGTGCTCTTGCTCCCAGCGCCAGTCGACGTCCTTCTGAAGGAGGCTCGACAAGGGCTTAGCGAAGCCCGCGTACCCAGCGCTGTACTTGAAAAGGTAGTTGGCCAAGCCCAACCACTTTCGAAGATCCTTCTGGGATCGAGGCGTCGGCCATGCTGCTATGGCCTTGACCTTGTCTGGGTCAGCCCGAACGCCCACGTTGCTTACGAAGCAACCGAGAACTTTGATCTCTGGTGACGCGAAAACGCACTTGTCGATGTTGGCGTAGAGCTTGCTCGCTCGCATCACGTCCAACACTCGACGGAGGTGTCCTAGATGCACCTCTATGGCCGTCTTGCCTCCCTCGGCACGGCTATGGACGAAAATGTCGTCGAAGTACGTCTGTACGAAGGTACGCAAAGGGCGGAACAATTGCGTCACCAGGCGATTGAACGTCGCCGGGGTGTTAGACAAGCCCTGCGGCATGACGAGCCACTCCCAAAGCATGCCGCTTGGAGTGCTTACCGCGGTGAGCGGGATGTCGCTCTCTCGCATCAGGATTTGGTAGTATCCGTCTACCAAATCCAGCGCACTGTACAGTACGCTCCCGGCCATGTTGTTCAACAACACATCCTTTCGTGGGATTGGTGTTTGGGCCGGCACCGTTGCGTTGTTCAGCTTGTTATAAGCGTGAACCAGACGCCACTTTCCGTTCGGCTTACGAACGCAGAAAGTCAGCGTCGAGTGCGGGGATTTCGACTCCCGCACCATGCCTGCCTTCGCTTTCGCGGCGAAGAAGGCATCAATGACCTCGCACTGTTCGCGCGGGAGAGGCCATTGCCTCGTGACACAATACTTTGTGCCGGGCACGAGATCAATCTCAAGCCGTACGCCTCGATCCGGTGGGAGTTGGGTCGGTGGGTGTTTGTTCACCACGTCCGCATACTCCGTCACCAAAGGATACACCGGATCCTTGGGGTTCTTGAGAATCTCAGAACCCAAGCGCGCCTGACGCTGCTTGTTCATGTCTTCCAGGACGTTCTCGTCCAAGACAGAGGAGGCGTTCAGCTCCTCCTGAGTGGTCTCAGGTCTCATGAGTACCATCTCAGCAATTTCGCCAGCCTTAAGGTTGGTCAGGAAAGACTCAGCCGTCATTTCCTCGAGGTGCAGTATCTCTGCAACCTCTGGCAACGGTTCCAAGTGGGCACCAGATGCCCTGACGGGTAAGCCGGTCTCGCCATCGAAGATGTGATAACACTCTTCCACCGGTCTTGTCGGAGGAGCCCGGGCTCTGGACTCCGAGTCGCTTGAAGCGACGTCGATCGGAACGAAGTTCGGATCCGACTTGAGGCGGCGGCGGCGGCGTCTTTGTCGACGGCGTCTGTGACGGGGAGCGTTGCTGCCCACGTCTAGGGATGTCGTCGCTACGACATCCGAGGCACTCGTGGCCTCGTGTGGTACTGTTGTACCCACACAGGAAGCGTGTTCAACGCCTTCCTCTTCAGTTAAGGTCTGGGCGACCGCGTGTGGCACTGTGTTACCCACACAGGAAGCGTATCCGACGTCTTCCTCTTCAGTTATGGTCTGGGCGACCGTGAGTGGAACTCTGTTACCCACTCTGAACACGCTGTTCTCAGTGTTCATGACAGCTGCAGCTGTCTGCGGAACTAAGTTACCCGCCTGTGGACCTAAGTTACCCACTTGGCCGGCGCCTCTTCTAAGCACTGCCACCATCAAAACATCCTTGGAGTCGTCATATACGTCGACGACTCCCAAGCATCTGCCGGGTGCTTCCGTACCCTGGCAGCCCTCGCGGGCGCCCCGGGTCCTGACAGAGGTGGGAACATGACTCACCAATGCTCTGTCGGACTGCGCAGGGCGGCTGGCACCGATTGCCTTGCCTCGCCAGTCGATCCAGGGCTCGTGCTTCTCAAGCCAAAGCATGCCCAGGATCATATCATAGGGATCCATATCGAGAACAGTGAACTGCTCGAGGCTGTCAAAGTCTTCAAACTTGACAGCTAGATCCACTTGGACGTTGGGGACAGTGACGACCTTCCCGTCGGCCAGTCGCACTGACACCGTCCCGTTGCCCTTGCTTTCTCTCAAAGCATCAGACAGCTTGTTGCTATTACGAGCAGCTGTCTGACGGCGTGCGAAATTCTTCGACGCCCCAGAATCGATCAAGATTCTAAAGGGATGATCGTATCCCCGTACACGACCGTGTACTACGAGCAACCCGCCGCTGCTCTTCGCCGATTCGAGAGTGCGAAGACTCTCAGGGGCTAAGTCCCCGTGGTACGCGCCACCCGCGCACCCATCACGAAGACTTAGTTCTTCCCCAGTAGGGCGCCCCGCCCCTACTGGTTCCCTGCGTTCCCCTGTCCCCGGGATCCTGGCTTTTGCCAGCGACCCTTGAGGACGAGCTTGGGGAAGGACCGTCTGCGGAGTCTTTCCGCGGGGCAGTCACGCTTGAAGTGGCCCATCTTCCCGCAGCCGAAGCAGCGGATGTCACGCTGTTCGGCGGTCCCGAGCTCCATGGTAACTGGTCTGCTGGGGCTTGTTCGACCGGAAGCCGACAAGGAACTCCCAGGCCACGCTGAGGCCGGCGTACGCGTCTGGCGATGGCTGTACTCTTCTTGAAGAGCCACTTGAATTGCCTCTTCAAGGGTTTTTGACTGCACCCGGAACAGCTGAGTGCGTGCGAGGCCCACTCGAAGGCCGTCCATGAACGCAGTCATCTTAATGTGTTCGCTGAGTGGGTTTCCCACTAGGGACGCCGTGAGCTCCCGTATCTCTTGCACATACTCGTGCAGCTCGCGCCTTCCTTGTTTACACGCGAGGAAGCGCGAACGCTGGCGGTACTCGTAGTTCGCCGGGAGGAACGCGGCTCGGAGCTGTTCACACAGCTGAGCCCGGGATGTCAAACATCCGGGGGATGTTGCCTACCGTGTGTACACCCAGCTCTTAGCACGGCCGCTAAGGTTGGAAAGTGCAAAAGCAACACGCAGTTGCTCGGTCGAGATCAGAGCCGCGTCCATCGCGAGCTCTACTTCTCGGACCCAGAAGTGAAGGTTCTCGCCTTCCTTCCCTTCATACGGCTTAACCTTCAGCCGTATTGGCTTCGGGTGAGGCGGATTTGCTTCCGCCGCCGGAGCCTGCAGGTTCTCCCGCACATGCGCGATGAGGCCCTGCTCGTACGCGTCGAACGCATTGACGCGCTCCAGCTGCTCGGCCGGTGTTGACACCACCAGGCTCTGCAGGGCCTCCATCCCGAAGATGCATGCCATCTTCCGAACCGACTTAAACTGAGAGTCGTTCATATGGGAGAAGTCGCTCCTATCCATGGCAACGAACTTCGGAGAGGTTCAGATAGTCTACCCGCGGTGGGTGGATTGACTACGAGTGCTACCAAGTGTGACGGGGTCACACAGCACCTTGAGCTAGAGGAAGTTAGCTTCCGAGAGTATACAAACGCTCAGTGAACGGCAGTTCACAGGTCTCCTCTTTAATTAAAGAGAGCGAAGTGACCTAAATAAGGTAAATTGTAAACTGAGCATATTTATAGGTAGGTTAAGTTTGGGTTTAATACAAACTATTAGTTACCTATAGAAATGCAATGTCATCAACCAATGGTTGGCTTTGAACGACCTTGGTACCTTGTACCAAATATCTCGGAGTATGACGTGTCATACTCCTGAAGTGTGAAGTGTCACACTTCATGTAACTAGGGTACACTTAGGGCTATGTACCCCGTTACACTATCGCTTCCGTTTCTTCTACAGTAAATGCTCTTACTTCCGGTATCGTGGTCCGACCATATCCTAGGATTTGATATATTTAATAAAGGTAACACTACAAATTCAACTGAGAAGCAAGGAGAATAATATCCTCCACATCTACATCTGATCCGTAGCTTGTGAAATCGGTATCTTTGCTTCTTTCATCTACGGCATTAAAGATAATGCCCGTGTGGCGAAAGCAGCTCTCAATGGTACGCTTACCTTGCAATTCATTCCAGATTTCATTGCTCCATTGTATTGCCTGCAACTGGTCCACGGCGTACGCCGTAATATCAACCTCAACGCCGTCCTTAATCTTGTCGTATACCCACCGGAGCTGCTTCCTTCTGTACGCCATTTTAAAGGATGCGATGATACCAGCGTCCATAGGTTGTAGGAACGCAGTAGTGTTGGGGGGAAGAAACTCCACTCGAATATTGGTGCACACGAAATCCCCCAGTTTGTGTGAAGAGGCACTGTCGAGAAGCAAGAGGATACGACGCCCACACCCTCGCATATCCCTGGATAAATTAAGTAGCCACTCCCTGGAGATGACGCCTGTCATCCACGCCTTCTTATTAGAACGGTAGCTAAAGCCGAGTTCCCCCGCCGTGCGTTTCTTAAAACAGTGAGGATTCTTTGCGTGCCCTAGATAAAGCACCGACAGCTTGTTAGTCCCGTCCGCGTTTACAGCTAGCGCGAGGGTGATTCTTGTCTTCTATTTTCTTGGCGCCGCGGGCTCCCTTAGTACAAATTGAGCGGGCCGGAGCCATGGCGTAACAAAGCCCCGTCTCATCCGTGTTGTAGATATCCTTAGCTTCGTACAGGTCAGTAATCTCCTGAAGTCGCTGGCGGCCTAGGGCAACCGCTACAGGATCTGCAGATCGAGCTTCACCAGGCAGCTTTCGACTCTGCAGTCGGTGCCTCCGTTCAAAAGCGGTTAACCACCCATCCGAAAAGGTCAGGTCCCACGCATCACACAAGTCTTTCTGAATATCACGAGCTTTCATCTTAATTAATTCGCGAGAAAGACACACACCCATAGCTTCAACTTCAGAATCCAGTCCAGTAGCAATTTCTCCAGCGCAGGCGACGTCACGTGTCGTGGCTTACGCCTCTTGCCATCGCCGTAGCTCTCGCTCATGATCTTGGTTGCGTTTTCAGGATGTCGGAGACTGTAGTTTGTGGCGGTACTCGCTATAGCTTGTACTCTGCCTTTGCCCACGTACCCAGCTCTTCTTGTGTCATGCTAGGGAAATCAGCTGCCTTCTGGATAAGCCCACGCTTCTGCTGTATCTTCATCCATCTCCCCATGACTAGATGCGCTGCTCGTTGCGGGTTCTGTTGCGTGAAGTGCGAGCTTTGCGTGAAGCGAGCAGATTAAATGACTGGCGCCGAGAGACCCCTATCAGAGGCCCAATCATTTTCCCTCTTTAAAATGATTATATCGAAATTTTCAGGGGATTAATTAATACCAGTACCGGAGTAGGGAGCATTTACTGTACTTCGCCGGCGTGTAGACGCTCAGAATCAGCCTTATTGCCCAAGGTGACGAGAAGCTCACGGCGAGTGGGATTTCTAGAATTAAACTGAGGCGGGGTCACACCGCACCTTGCGCTAAAGGAAGTTAGCTTCCGAGAGTATACAAACGCTCAGTGAACGGCAGTTCACAGGTCCCCTCTTTATCTAACGAGAGCGAAGTGACCTATTTAGGGTAGAATGTAAACTGAGTATATTTATAGGTAGATAAAGCTTGGGTTTAATACAAACTATAAGTCACCTATAGAAATGCAATGTCATCAACCAATAGTTGGCTTTGGACGACCTTGGTACTTTGTACCAAATATCCCGAAGTATGATGTGTCACACTTCAGGTAACCAGGGCACACGTAGGGCTACGTACCCCGTTACATCCTCCTCCACTTAGATTCGGCTTACCGACCAATCAGAATGAAGAGGTGTTCGTCACAAACTTTCATTCTCAAAGTCGAAAACCGTTGACTTGGCCGCGCGAGCGCGGCGGAGACTCACTTTACAGTTAGAGCCTCGAGCAGCAGTCTGTGCGCTCCTCTTCTAGGTTTTCCACTTCGACCGTTTACCATGCCTCGTGGCACTGCTAAGAGCGGTGCGTAGAAACGCTCCAAGGCTGCTGCCGGAATGGCGCAAGCCAAAAGCACTAAGCCTCACGGCAAAGGCTCGGCACTTAAGGAGACTACTCAGGTGGCCTCCGAGGCGATCGGTTCATCGGGCGACAAGGCTGTGGGCAAGCGAACAAGCAAGCGCCGCAGCCCGTCGCCCTCAGCCTCTCCAGACAATCGTCCGAACCCTCGGTTCGTAAAACGTGAGTTCGACTCTGGCAGTGAGGACGATGCCGAGTCCGAGAGCACTCATGATGCTCATGCGGGCTCTGTGGGAGGGCACAGCCCAGTACCCAGCGAGCACAAGGATGACAGCGTGCAGTCGCTCGCTAGTGATTAAGGTGATCACAGTCCCAGGACGTATGTGCGCTCTGAGAGTCCGACCGTCAAGGCTAAGGGCACTCCCAAAGCTGGTGGCGATGAGGAAGAGAGTCCTCGCAAACGTCTCTCGCTTGCCGAGGGCCTTGCGCGTGCTAAGGCCTCTAAAGCCGAAGGCGCAAAGCCCTCAAAGAAGCGTACGGCTTCTAAGTCCCCACTCCGCGAGGAGAAGGAGACTCGGCACTTCCATCGGGGCCTCTTCGACTCCTCGGATGAAGAGGAAGAGAAGGAGGAGGAAGAGGGTGCTATCTCTGAGCCCCGGGAGATCACGAATGACCCCGACCAGCAGCAGGAGGACTTCCAAGCTGCCCAGCGTGCGCGTGGGGGTTCGGTGGTGGCACCCGTCAGCCAGGGAGCTGCCATCAACTTGCGAGGGTATTGGCCTCCCGAGGAGAGCTCTGGGGCTGACCTCTTCCTGGAGCTTCTCGTTGCTCCTCGTGGCCTTGTTGGCGGTCACACCTCTAGGGGTATTTACGAGCGTACCCTTGTCCAGAAGGAACAGTTGTTTGTTGTCAACTTGAAGGCTGCTCGGTGTGTGCTTCTCGCGCCACACCGCATTCCCCTTAAGGGCTTCACGACTTCTCGTAAGAAGCCTGAGACCCGGGGTGGTCTCTATCCTCTTTGAAGACACCCCTGGGTTATGCCCGAGAGCTGTCCCACGTGGAGTTCTTGTGAGGACATGTTCTGGGCATGGGTGAAGTCTCTTAAGTACTCACCCACGGAGTTACGGGAACTCAATGAAGATCAGCTGCTGTCCCGCATCCTAGACCAGCGTGATCTTCGTGTTCGGTTTGCCCACTTGGTCAGCAAGCGTATGCTGCCAAGGGACATCCTGAACCGTGCGGCTTCCAGCGCTCATGATGAGCGCGGGTACGGAGTGTCTTCAACGTCGGTACCCCGTTCGGGCAAGAAGCCCCGGACTACTTATGAAGCTGCCGCCGCTTCTGTTCCAGATTGCGACAGCCTTCGGGCAGTCTATCAGGAGCCGTTCAATCGGCTCCCACGAGTTCTCGGAGTGGGCATAACCCCTCCACTTCACGAGGGTCTGTCGCTTACCGACGCCTTTGCTCCTGGAGGATCCGCTCCACGTGGAAGTAGACTTCTCTCTTCCGGTCAAGCAGGGGCGGATGTGCCCTCGTACGAGTACGAGTACTCGGCTCCTCCCGAACGCCACTCTCGTCCAAGTGCTCTGGCTGCGGGTCCGTCACAGGGCCCTGAGATTGACCGCCTCCGTCAACGAGTTCTCGTGCTTGAGATCGCACTTGGCCTTGGGACTGGCGGTGATGCTGCCGCCCAGACCGGGAATCAGGGCGAGCTAGCTCGTCTTGCGGGCTTCCTGGACCTGTTGGAGCGAGAGGTCGCGAGCCTGCATCTGCGAGTGGATTGCCGGGCCTCTTCGTCCGATCTGGACGAGGCTTTTCGCATGATCCGACGGATCGAGGCTCTGCTGCCGCGTCCGGAGCCGCCTGCGGCACACTCTCAGACGTACGCGTATGGTGCGTATCCGGCGTACTCAGCGTACTCGGCGTATGGCTCCGGGGTCCGTTCGTACGGAGCCCCTCCGGCGTACGGTCTTGACCGCAGCCGTGCCGTTCCGACCGAGGCTTGGGTGCCTGCTCCGACGCCTTCGTCGACGTCTGTGGCCCGCCCTCGCTTTGAGGAGCTGAGCCAAGGTGGGTCTGCGAGTCAGCAACCCCCTGCGGATCAAAGTACCGCTTAAGACGTCCAACATAGAACGTCGGGTGCGTCGTCATTGACTTTGGCAGGTCGATGGTGTACGACGCACCATGTCTGGTCAGGACTGCAAATGGTCCGATGTAGCGGTGCTTCAGCTTGTTTCTGCCGACAGAGCTGACAGTGTCAAGAGATAGGTTCCTCGTGTCTAGCAACACTAAGTTCCCCACTTTAAATACCCTTAAGTTTCCTCTTCCATGTTTGTCGGAGTACTCTTTTTGTTTATCCTGGGCCGCTGCCATGGCATCGCGGACCCTGCCGACAACGCTCAGCTTGGTATCCATAAAAGGATTCCACTTGTTTCCGCAGCGAAGCTGGTCTCACATCCGAGTCCTGGGAGGAAAGGGCTTTCCGAGCCTCTCCCCCACTTAGAATAGAGGAGTCAGTGTCTCCGCGAAGGGTGAGAGGCACTCTAGGGTGACGGAAGCCGTTCAAGTAGAGCGGCGTGAACCCCGTGGACGCGTACACCGCGTTGTTGAGCGCAAACTCAACAACTGGAAGCTGCGTCGACCCCGTACGTGGTGCTGCCGCGCACACACTGCGCAGAGTGTCCTCGAGCACTCGATTGACGCGCTCTGTCTGGCCGTCTGTCTGCGGATGGTCCGCAGTGGACATCTGTAGACGGGTTCCCAGTAAAGGGAACAGCGTTTTCCTAAACGCAGCAGTGAACCGCGGGTCTCGGTCCGAGACAATCGTCCCCGGGAGACCGTGATAGCGGAACACGCCATCGACGAACAACCTTGCGGTTTGCTCGCCCGTTACAGTGACGGGAACTGGAGCAAGATGTACCATCTTGCTCAGCCGACACACGAACACCAAAATTCCGGTGTTGCCGTGTCCGTCGGCGGGAAGCCCAAAGATGAAGTCAAGACTCATCGACTTCCAACAATCAGCCGGTACGGGCAGGCTCTGTAGTGGAGCCGAAGAGTGCCCTGCGGGTTTGACCTGCTGACATGTTTCACATGTCTTAACGTACCGGGCGACCCACTTGTACATGTGGGTCCACCAGAAGGACTGAGAGACCGACAGAAAGGTCTTCTCGCGGCCCAAGTGGCCGCTGGAGGGCGCGTCATGCGCCTCCGCGAGGATGTCGAACTTCAGATCCTCGTCGTTGGGTACGACCACCCGTGGAGGATCAGTGGGCTCCACCTGGTAATAGAGGAGGCCCTCCTTCATTTCATATCGGTGGAGCCGTGAGTGCTGTCGCGACGACAGCCAGTCGGACTTCGCGCTCGTTTCGGCCCTTAAGGAACTTGACGATAGGCGCGACAGCCTCATTGTCCCGATACGCCATGCGTATCCGATCATATAGATCCGTTGTCACCCGCGTGATGTGGGCCAACTCATAGTCGGGACGCTTCGAGAGGGCGTCCGCAAGCACGTTGGGCTTGCCCGGCTTGTACTCGACGCGGAAGTTGTATTCCGCGAAGAAGGACAGCCACCTCGCCATCCTTTGGGAGAGGTGAGGCGAGTTAGTCGCCGTCCTCAAGGACGCGTCGTCTGTGTAGATCACGAAGGGCCGGGAGCCCAGAAGGTGAACACGAAACTTCACAAGGGCATATTTCATTACCAGGAGACCCTTGTCGTGGACAGAGTAGCTCCGTTCGGTGGCTTTGAGCTGCCTGGACTGGAACGAGATGACTCGTTCGTGTCCAGCCGTGTCGCCCTGCAGTAATGCACACCCGATGGCGTAATCGGAGGCATCGCAGACGACGCTAAACGGCTTCGTCTCGTCCGGCAGGGCCAGGACAGGGGCCTCTTGGAGACTGGTCTTGATGCTATCAAAAGCATCCTGGTGATCTTGCTCCCAGCGCCAGTCGACGTCCTTCTGAAGGAGGCCCAACAAGGGCTTAGCGAAGCCCGCGTACCCTGCACTGTACTTGAAAAGGTAGTTGGCCAAGCCCAACCACTTTCGAAGATCCTTCTGGGATCGGGGCGTTGGCCATACAGCAATGGCCTTGACCTTGTCTGGGTCAGCCCAAACGCCCACCATGCTTACGAAGCAACCGAGAACTTTGATCTCTGGTGACGCGAAAACGCACTTGTCGATGTTGGCGTAGAGCTTGCTCGCTCGCATCACGTCCAACACTCGACGGAGGTGTCCTAGATGCACCTCCATGGCCGTCTTGCCTTCCTCGGCACGGCTATGGACGAATATGTCGTCAAAGTACGTCTGTACGACGGTATGCAAAGGGCGAAACAATTGCGTCACCAGGCGATTGAATGTCGCCGGGGCGTTAGACAAGCCCTGCGGCATGACGAGCCACTCCCAAAGCATGCCGCTTGGAGTGCTTACCGCGGTGAGCGGGATGTCGCTCTCTCGCATCAGGATTTGGTAGTATCCGTCTACCAAATCCAGCGCACTGTACAGTACGCTCCCGGCCATGTTGTTCAACAACACATCCTTTCGTGGGATTGGTGTTTGGGCCGGCACCGTTGCGTTGTTCAGCTTGTTATAAGCGTGAACCAGACGCCACTTTCCGTTCGGCTTACGAACGCAGGAAAGTTCAGCGTCGAGTGCGGGGGAATTCGACTCCCGCCACAATGCTGCTCGCTTTCGCGGCGAAGACGCATCATGACCTCGCACTGTTCGCGCGGGGAGAGGCCATTGCCTCGTGACACAATACTTTGTGCCGGGCACGAGATCAATCTCAAGCCGTACGCCTCGATCCGGTGGGAGTTGGGTCGGTGGGTGTTTGTTCACCACGTCCGCATACTCCGTCACCAAAGGATACACCGGATCCTTGGGGTTCTTGAGAATCTCAGAACCCAAGCGCGCCTGACGCTGCTTGTTCATGTCTTCCAGGACGTTCTCGTCCAAGACAGAGGAGGAGTTCAGCTCCTCCTGAGTGGTCTCAGGTCTTATGAGCACCATCTCAGCAATTTCGCCAGCCTTTAGGTTGGTCAGGAAAGACTCAGCCGTCATTTCCTCGAGGTGCAGTATCTCTGCAACCTCTGGCAACGGTTCCAAGTGGACACCAGATGCCTTGACGGGTAAGCCGGTCTCGCCATCGAAGATGTGATAACACTCTTCCGCCGGCCTTGTCGGAGGAGCCCGGGCCCTGGACTCCGAGTCGCTTGAAGCGACGTCGATCGGAACGAAGTTCGGATCCGACTTGAGGCGGCGGCGGCGGCGTCTTTATCGACGGCGTCTGTGACGGGGAGCGTTGCTGCCCACGTCTAGGGATGTCGTCGCTACGACATCCGAGGCACTCGTGGCCTCGTGTGGTACTGTTGTACCCACACAGGAAGCGTGTTCAACGCCTTCCTCTTCAGTTAAGGTCTGGGCGACCGCGTGTGGCACTGTGTTACCCACACAGGAAGCGTATCCGACGTCTTCCTCTTCAGTTATGGTCTGGGCGACCGTGAGTGGAACTCTGTTACCCACTCTGAACACGCTGTTCTCAGTGTTCATGACAGCTGCAGCTGTCTGCGGAACTAAGTTACCCGCCTGTGGACCTAAGTTACCCACTTGGCCAGCGCCTCTTCTGGGCACTGCCACCATCAAAACATCCTTGGAGTCGTCATATACGTCGACGACTCCCAAGCATCTGCCGGATGCTTTGGTACCCTGGCAGCCCTTGCGGGTGCCCCGGGCCCTGGTAGCGGTGGAAATATGACTCACCAATGCTCTGTCGGACTGCGCAGGACGGCTGGCACCGATTGCCTTGCCTCGCCAGTCGATCCAGGGCTCGTGCTTCTCAAGCCAGGGCATGCCCAGGATCATATCATATGGATCCATATCGAGAACAGTGAACTGTTCGAGGCTGTCAAAGTCTTCAAACTTGACGGCCAGATCCACTTGGACGTTGGAGACAGTGACGACCTTCCCATCGGCCAGTCGCACTGACACCGTCCCGTTGCCCTTGCTTTCTTTGAAAGCATCAGACAACTTGTTGCTATTACGAGCAGCTGTCTGACGGCGTGCGAAATTCTTCGACGCCCCAGAATCGATCAAGATTCTAAAGGGATGATCGTATCCCCGTACACGACCGTGTACTACGAGCAACCCGCCGCTGCTCTTCGCCGATTCGAGAGTGCGAAGACTCTCAGGGGCTAAGTCTACGTGATACGTACCACCCGCGCACCCATCACGAAGTCTTACTTCTCTCCCAGTAGGGCGCCCCGCCCCTACTGGTTCCCGGCGTTCCCCTGTCCCCGGGATCATGGCTTTTGCCAGCGACCCTTGAGGACGGGCTTGGGAAAAGACCGTCTGCGGAGTCTTTCCGCGGGACAGTCGCGCTTGAAGTGGCCCATCTTCCCGCAGCCGAAGCAGCGGATGTCACGCTGTTCGGCGGTCCCGAGCTCCATGGTAACTGGTCTGCTGGGGCTTGTTCGACCGGGAGCCGACAAGGAACTCCCAGGCCACGCTGAGGCCGGCGTACGCGCCTGGCGATGGCTGTACTCTTCTTGAAGAGCCACTTGAATTGCCTCTTCAAGGGTTTTTGACTGCACCCGGAACAGCTGAGTGCGTGCGAGGCCCACTCGAAGGCCGTCCATGAACGCAGTCATCTTGATGTGTTCGCTGAGTGGGTTTCCCACTA
Organism: Phytophthora infestans T30-4; assembly: GCF_000142945.1. NCBI lineage: Eukaryota > Oomycota > Peronosporomycetes > Peronosporales > Peronosporaceae > Phytophthora > Phytophthora infestans. Next base: position 106,067 of record NW_003303574.1, on the reverse strand, counting down.
GGGACGCCGTGAGCTCCCGTATCTCTTGCACATACTCGTGCAGCTCGCGCCTTCCTTGTTTACACGCGAGGAAGCGCGAACGCTGGCGGTACTCGTAGTTCGCCGGGAGGAACGCGGCTCGGAGCTGTTCACACAGCTGAGCCCGGGATGTCAAACATCCGGGGGATGTTGCCTACCGTGTGTACACCCAGCTCTTAGCACGGCCGCTAAGGTTGGAAAATGCAAAAGCAACACGCAGTTGCTCGGTCGAGATCAGAGCCGCGTCCATCGCGAGCTCTACTTCTCGGACCCAGAAGTGAAGGTTCTCGCCTTCCTTCCCTTCATACGGCTTAACCTTCAGCCGTATTGGCTTCGGGTGAGGCGGATTTGCTTCCGCCGCCGGAGCCTGCAGGTTCTCCCGCACATGCGCGATGAGGCCCTGCTCGTACGCGTCGAACGCATTGACGCGCTCCAGCTGCTCGGCCGGTGTTGACACCACCAGGCTCTGCAGGGCCTCCATCCCGAAGATGCATGCCATCTTCCGAACCGACTTAAACTGAGAGTCGTTCATATGGGAGAAGTCGCTCCTATCCATGGCGA
>NW_003303574.1:102072-103176 GCF_000142945.1 Phytophthora infestans T30-4 | reverse complement strand
ATCCGATCATATAGATCCGTTGTCACCCGCGTGATGTGGGCCAACTCATAGTCGGGACGCTTCGAGAGGGCGTCCGCAAGCACGTTGGGCTTGCCCGGCTTGTACTCGACGCGGAAGTTGTATTCCGCGAAGAAGGACAGCCACCTCGCCATCCTTTGGGAGAGGTGAGGCGAGTTAGTCGCCGTCCTCAAGGACGCGTCGTCTGTGTAGATCACGAAGGGCCGGGAGCCCAGAAGGTGAACACGAAACTTCACAAGGGCATATTTCATTACCAGGAGACCCTTGTCGTGGACAGAGTAGCTCCGTTCGGTGGCTTTGAGCTGCCTGGACTGGAACGAGATGACTCGTTCGTGTCCAGCCGTGTCGCCCTGCAGTAATGCACACCCGATGGCGTAATCGGAGGCATCGCAGACGACGCTAAACGGCTTCGTCTCGTCCGGCAGGGCCAGGACAGGGGCCTCTTGGAGACTGGTCTTGATGCTATCAAAAGCATCCTGGTGATCTTGCTCCCAGCGCCAGTCGACGTCCTTCTGAAGGAGGCCCAACAAGGGCTTAGCGAAGCCCGCGTACCCTGCACTGTACTTGAAAAGGTAGTTGGCCAAGCCCAACCACTTTCGAAGATCCTTCTGGGATCGGGGCGTTGGCCATACAGCAATGGCCTTGACCTTGTCTGGGTCAGCCCAAACGCCCACCATGCTTACGAAGCAACCGAGAACTTTGATCTCTGGTGACGCGAAAACGCACTTGTCGATGTTGGCGTAGAGCTTGCTCGCTCGCATCACGTCCAACACTCGACGGAGGTGTCCTAGATGCACCTCCATGGCCGTCTTGCCTTCCTCGGCACGGCTATGGACGAATATGTCGTCAAAGTACGTCTGTACGACGGTATGCAAAGGGCGAAACAATTGCGTCACCAGGCGATTGAATGTCGCCGGGGCGTTAGACAAGCCCTGCGGGCATGACGAGCCACTCTCAAAGCATGCCGCTTGGAGTGCTTACCGCGGTGAGCGGGATGTCGCTCTCTCGCATCAGGATTTGGTAGTATCCGTCTACCAAATCCAGCGCCACTGTACAGTACGCTCCCGGGCCATGTTGTTCAACAAC
>NW_003303574.1:99500-101972 GCF_000142945.1 Phytophthora infestans T30-4 | reverse complement strand
GCCGAACAAGGAATAAGAGCGCCCAAGCCACAAGCGCAAGTGTTCCATGAGCATGGACCACGAGACGTGGAGATGAAGTCAGTGGAGGGAGACTACTCCCAGGATGAGTTTGACCCAAATGATCTGGACGTCCCATCCCCCTCGCCCACGGCGGTAGCAACAGCTGCAGCCGGGACGGATGGATCATCTATGATCCAGAGGGTACGGATCTCAGCCATATCGGTTCTGAAGGAGTGCACGGACAAGGATCAAGACGAAGCCCGAGCTCGAACATGGATCAGCAAAGTCAATTCGGCCCTCATGAGAGCTCGAGCGTCGGATGCTGAGAAGTGTTTGACCTTTGCGAATCGGCTAGCGGGACCAGCCAGAAACTGGTATCGACAGCTGGGCAGTTCCACCAGGAAAACGCGGCCGGATTTGCTGCACAGTTTTTAAACACAGTACTGTGGATTGGGGTGTCGATGGCACGACAATACTACCACGCTCGCCGCAGATCGGACGAATCCCCGTTGGAATATCTTCATCGGCTAAATGTGGCCGCTCTACGGGCCTAGTTGAAGATCAAGGATGGGGGATCCAAGGTACTACGAGAACATGTGGATCATTTCATCGAAGCCTTGGGAGATGTGGATTTGACCAACAGGCTGACCCTGTTACGTCTGGAAGATGTAACAGGGTCAGCTCCGATCTTTTGTCTAATGCTTCTTGATCCGTATCACCAACTTCTCGCTTGCCCCACATACACCTTAAATCTAAAGTAGGAAGCTACGACGTTACGTACACAATTTGTTTTAGCATGGCGTAAGTTACAAATTTGAATATGTAGTACAGCTCACCGGTGACAATAGGCGGTGATAGGGTCGCAGACCATAAACATCTTCGTCCCGTATCGACGGGGTTTGTCCGACATGAACATTCGAGTAGTATTACGCTTTGAAGTTGCTGGAAGTACACCTTCGTCAAAGGAGAACTACTTGGAAGCGACCAACCGGAACGAAAGCGCGCATGTAGAGCGTCCTCAACAGGCCGTAGCTTCCACAACTTGTCTCGTGCCCGTGGCGCCTCGTTGCTGACAAAGTGCAGGTCTCTCAGTATTGAAGTGCATCGATTGCGAGCCATAAACCTTCCGAAGTAAGCGCAGCCTCCCCCGTCATTCCCCAGTGCCGTGAGAACCGACGCATCATCGGGTTCAACATCCTCGCGACCGGTAGCCCGATAACGTGTAAAATTTCGTGTGCTTCATACTTGGGCTCTGCTCGCAAGCGACGAATAAGTTGCTTCAGGCTCTCTGGTGTTGGTACGCCACGTTTCCGCTGGTTTGGCCTATATTCGTTTAGCTCTTGTATGCACACTCCGGTTCTTTTAGCGATTGGCCTCGTTTGCTACACGAATCCACAGAGATTTTGGCACGAAATAGAAAAATAGCAGCATCGGGAGTCTGCTAGATCTTGTAGCTCACGGACTGGTGACGCCACATCGCACGACAATCCAGGGTACTCTGATCTGCCACTCTCGAACTCAGATGACGGTGCACTCCACTCCATCCCACGAAGGGCCTCCATGTTTATAGCGTCCAGGGCCAAGTGGCCGCCAAAGGTCTGGATAAAGGCAGCGTCCATACCAACTGCTACTTCCTCAGAATCATCAGCACTGCTCGGATACTCCCTCCGCGGGATAGCTTCTTCGCCGCTGCTGTCACTCTCGTCACTCTCATCTAAACCAGCAAGCTCATACCCTTCGGACGGTTCATCAGCCGCTAACACGTTCACGTCACTTGCGGCGACGACGACTCGGTCATCGTCCTCAGTGCTCTCGCGATCCTCCACACTGAGCCCACTTTCTCCGTCTACGCTCGGGATGTCGTCAGCGGTATCGCTACTGTCGTCGCCGACTGAGACCCTGCTAGCATCTGCTATATCATTGACCGGGGAGGCTGTCTCTTCGATGTCGGATTCACTGCTCGAGCCGAACATGTCCTCGATCGTGTTCGCCGATAGCATGATGATCGTGTTGAATTGGGATGCCGTCACCGTCTCGTCAGCTGCAATCTCTCCGTCGACCACACTACCACCGTCGGCCTCCGTACCGCTGTCATCACTGCTATCTACAGAGAGCCCGCAATCATGAAAGTTACTACATCACATTCACCTGCGTAGACATTAGTAGTGATACTGTCCGATGAAATAAAGGACTCTAGACGTACCAACGAATGACTGTCCGCTGGGCGAGGAGTACCTCCACTTGTTTGAAAGTCCTGAAGGGGGCTTAGACGTCCAGCCCGCTACCCGGAGCTGCCGTCAAAGATGCGTGAATTCAAACGGCCCGCACAGCGTCGGCGACCGCTGTCTCTCTGGTAGCCGCGCTTGACCAGATTCTTCCCATGCTGGCTTATTCTGGAATGGCCACCAGCCACTGACCTGAGCTGAGGACTCATCACATGAGAGCGATCCGCAGCACACACACCCTTTTTTT
>NW_003303574.1:76845-98189 GCF_000142945.1 Phytophthora infestans T30-4 | reverse complement strand
TTGCGAATTTGCCCCGCGCAGCAGGACGCACTTACTAAGCTTGGTCCTTGCTTGGCCGAGAGGGCGTGGCTCATCTTGCATCGCAAGGTCCAGAGGCGGTCACCGGCAGGCTGGAATCGTTCTCCCAGCTACGAGAACGCGTCTTGAAGCACGTCCAAAAGAAGATGAGCGCCGCAACGGCGGCAGCGTCGATGACGCGTGAAGAGTCTATGATGTTGAAACCGCTCATGGTGAGCGTAAGAAACTTCAAGGGGAAGGATGGAGAGAATCTCCTTCGCTGGACCCGTGAGGTCGCCATGGTCATGGGATCGGCCCTGCTCCAGTCTGAGCATCAGCGCATGGCGCTGACTATCTCCAGGCTTGGAGGTCGCGCTCGCGAATGGGGACTAACGTGCGGTACGTCTGTTTACGCTGCATTTCCCACTTAGGACCATCTGAAGCGACAGCTTTCGCGCGCGTTTGCGCCACCTAATAAGGCGTACCGTAAGAGGCGGTGGATGTGGCATTGAATGCCGAGCACAACTTCAGGTCGGCTCGACCTGGTTGGAGCGCTAGTAGCGCAAGCTCTTCGAGCGTTCCAGAGTCGATGGACCTCAGCTATGCTATAGACGAAGAAGCGGAGCTTCTTGCTGCAGAGCAGCGCGCCGGCATCCGCCGACGCTTTATGTGCAATAGCACTAAGCACTTGAGGGCCTATTGCCCTCTGCGCAAGAAGCGCGAGGTTCCGGCGAGCCAACCCTACGGGTCATCGCGCAACTCCCAGTAGGCGCGAGGCGGCCTACTGGGGAAGAACTGAGTTCTATTGTGCCTCGAGGAGCTAGAGGGCAACGGGGCTCAGCCCCGAAGAGAGCTGAGCGCTCTTACGAGAAGAGTGTGTGCAAGCCGGACTTGCTGGTCGTTCAATCGAACGTGAAGGGTTTTGCAAAGCCATGGAGAGTCTTGATTGACTCGGGAGCCTCAGGCAACTACCCGTAGCTCCATTCTGGAATGGCGTCAGCTGTATGCTGAGGCACTGGAAGTGCCAACGAGAGATACGATCTCTGTCCGTCTCGCGACGAGGACACTGGTAGCTGTGTCGAAGGTCTCTGCCATCCTTGATGTGAAGTTCGAGAACTTCGATAGCGTATAAAGCTGCTTGATCTTCGGCCTGGATGCGAGGTATGACCTCATCCTTGGCATGGCATGGCTGGAACGCCATGAGCCAAGGATCGACTGGAAGTCGAAAACGCTGGGTGCGTCGCACCCTGCTCCAAGTGGAGCTTTGGTGAGTCATGAACCCACCTCTGCTAGGAAGCAGAAGCGCTTTTAGCTCGAGCACGAGGCCGAGGCGGCCGTAGGGCTGGACATTGGTATGTCCTAAATTGTTAGCAACGAGGTTGCTGTTTGCCCGGAGGGCGTACGTGGTGCGGCACGTTATCCGCTGAGCGGTGCAGGTCAGGTCAATGACCAACTACTGGGTCCTGGTGAGGACGAATGCGGAGTGGCGCGTAATTCACTGAGTGGTACGAATCTGGTCGATGACCTACCGCTGCGTGGCCCGAGGGTCGCGGTCGATTGCGAGTCGGGGTATCGTGGGCGCGATCCCGGAGATGCAGGTGAAGTAACACTTGGCTCACTGTGTGAGGACCAAGGACCGCTTGGCTCTCAGCCGAGTGTCTTGCAAGACACTGTCTCCTATTTAAAGAGTAAGGGTGCTGCTGCACCCGGTGGTGGTGATGGAACGGTCGCCACACCGCCCTCATCTAACCGGGCGCGGTCACGGAGGGAGAGGAGAAGAAGACACAAGGCGTCTGTGACGTCTTCGACGTCGGACGAGGTGTCCAACGTGGCGAGCAGTGATGCTCCACGTGATTGCTGTGAACAGCTGTACACACTCGTCAATGAAGTGACCGGGGAGGTCGACGGCGACATCAGCCTTGACACTCTGCCCGCTGTAGATGCTCTGCTAGAGGTGGGCGGGATGTCCATCGCCGATTTTGGCAAAGCCTTGAAGGCAGGCGAGCTAGCCGAGGTGGTCCTGCTGGGACCTGAGGAGGTGTTGAACCCCTCATCCGTCGTGAACGACGCGGTCCTAGAGGGCACCAAGAAGACGCTGAGCGCAAGAAGTGGATCGGCGATCCCAAAAGATCCTTCGGATCCCTTCTACCCGGTGGTGAAGAAGTATGGAGACGTTATCTCGAAAGCCCACCGACGGGTCTGCCTCCGGATCGAGACGTGTGTCATGAGATTGACCTGGTTCCTGGAACCAAATACTGCGTGACAAGGCAATGGCCTTTACCGAGAGAGCAGTGTGACGTCATTGACGCATTCTCCCGTGCGAAGCACGAGGCAGAGATAGTGCGTGAGAGTAAGTCTCCGCACTCGACTCCCACGTTCTGTGTCAGCCGAACGGCAAGTAGCGCATTGTTCATGCTTTCAACAAGCTAAATGCGGCTACCATCCCTGCGCAAACGGCGATTCCTCACAAGGATGTTCTGCAGAGCAACATGGCAGACTGTACGCTGTACAGCGCACTCGACTTGGTCGATGGTTACTACCAATTGCTCATGAGAGCGAGCGATATTCCGTTGTCAGCGGTGAGTACTCCGAGCAGTATGCATTGGAAGTGGCTGGTCATGCCCCAGGGGCTGACGATTGCACCAGCAACGTTCAATCGTTTTGTGACGCAGATGTTAAGGCCCCACCGGGCGTACGCTCAGACGTATTGACGATATATTCGTCCATAGTCGTGCTGAGCACGGAAAGTCAGACGTGGAGAACCACATTGACCATTTGCGGGCGGTGCTCGAGTGCATGCGCACTAATAAGTTGTATGCCAACTTTGACAAGTGCGTCTTTGGCGCGGAGGAGATTTCTTTTCTCGGGTGCTTCATTGGGAAGCGTGGCTTATGGGCAGATCCTGCCAAATTTAAGGCCATCGTGGACTGGCCGGTTCCCAAGAACCAAAAGACTTACGCAAGTGGCTAGGGTTAACCAATTACTTACACAAGTACACCGCGAACTACGCGGAGATGGCTCGGCCATTATCAGATCTTCTTAAGAAAGACGCACCATGGTACTGGAACGTCGAGCACGACGGAGCCCATGAGGCTGTGAAGGAGAGCCTCCTCCAGGCTTCGGCCTTGCGCATCTGTCCCCGGATTGTCCGTTTAGCATCGTCTGTGACGCCTCCGATTTTGCAATCGGCTGTGCTTTACTACAAGCAGACGCCAAAGGGCGTGAACACGTGATTGCGTTTGGGTCTCGCCAGCTCAAAGCTGCAGAGAGAACTATCCAGTTCATGACAAAGAGCTACTTGCAATGAAGTATGCTCTAGTAAAATACAGGGTACACCTGCTAGGCTCTAAGCCTTTTGTAATCTTTACTGGTCATGCGTCGTTACGCACTGCGACACAGTCGCCTCATCTCTCTGCGAAGCGTACGGCTCCCATGTTAACGCCGGGCCACCTGAGCGTTTGGACATACAAGCGCACGAGTGGCGAGATTATCGACTGGCAAAGCGTCAAGTCGGGCTGGATGAACACGTACTGTGGGTTCGTCAAACGGACAAGTTAATCCTATCAGTGGCGAGGTTTCGACGTGGACGGCCTCAGAGTAATCGGTCGACCAATGTGTCCAACCAAACTGTGTACCTACCAGCACACGACTCGATCGTGATGTGGATCCCAGATGGGGATTTGCCGCGAGGTGACGGCTATGTGCGTCTGGATTCCAAGAAGTATCAAGACTGCCATGTGCTGGCCTATGAAGGCTGCAGAGATCGCGAGCTGTTTCAGCGTGAGTGTGAAATCTACGAACAATGGCTTGCAACTCAGCCTTCGGCAGTCGAGCGACCAGACTATCCAGAACCCAGTGGGGTGCTAGCAAGGCCTCTTGAAGACTCGCTAGTGAACTCTAGAGATCGTCTGACGTGTGCAGAGCGCTAAGCACTGATCATGGAGGAACGTGAACGAGTGGAAGCCTAGCTGGCGTCTGGGGTGACAGCCGGGGACTTGGCCGACGGTCAGCCTTCCGAAGAACCTTTGGACACTTACACGACAACTTACGGCGTAGGGCAATATTGCAAACGAAGCCTCGGTATTGCGTACACACGAGCTACTGAGCCCGGTAAACGTAGTACATACGCCAACGATTATTCGTGTCAAGTCTGGGGTGACCACGGCAGCGACAAGTAACAGCACTGGACTAGATGGAGTCACCGGTTTTGACGAAGTTGTCCCGGCCTTGTGCGCAGCCAATTTGCGAACGAGTCATCGGTGGGTGGTCCAGAGGATGCAGACATCGCGCTAAAGGTGGAGAATACGGCACCGAGTGTTCGTAGCGAGATTGGTGCGAATGCCGAACTGTCAAGACAACGGCCATCCGAGGCGCTGAACAAAAGTCAACAGCCGAATATGTCGGTTTCCTGCGCATTCAACATTGCGAACGAAGACTCGGCAGGTGGCCCAGAGATGGGAAACCCGGATGGGAAGGAGATGGACCCGGTACCGAGTGTTCAACCCAAGGCGGATGTCGATTTGGAGTCAAGCGAAGGGTCAGTAGCGACGTTGGACGAGACGTACATCTCGGTTGCTCGAGTATTAACAACCGAAGGAAATGAAGCAACGGAGGTTATAGTCGGGACGCTTCGAGAGGGCGTCCGCAAGCACGTTGGGCTTGCCCGGCTTGTACTCGACGCGGAAGTTGTATTCCGCGAAGAAGGACAGCCACCTCGCCATCCTTTGGGAGAGGTGAGGCGAGTTAGTCGCCGTCCTCAAGGACGCGTCGTCTGTGTAGATCACGAAGGGCCGGGAGCCTAGAAGGTGAACACGAAACTTCACAAGGGCATATTTCATTACTAGGAGACTCTTGTCGTGGACAGAGTAGCTCCGTTCGGTGGCTTTGAGCTGCCTGGACTGGAACGAGATGACTCGTTCGTGTCCAGCCGTGTCGCCCTGCAGTAATGCACACCCGATGGCGTAATCGGAGGCATCGCAGACGACGCTAAACGGCTTCGTCTCGTCCGGCAGGGCCTAGACAGGGGCCTCTTGGAGACTGGTCTTGATGCTATCAAAAGCATCCTGGTGATCTTGCTCCCAGCGCCAGTCGACGTCCTTCTGAAGGAGGCCCAACAAGGGCTTAGCGAAGCCCGCGTACCCTGCACTGTACTTGAAAAGGTAGTTGGCCAAGCCCAACCACTTTCGAAGATCCTTCTGGGATCGGGGCGTTGGCCATACAGCAATGGCCTTGACCTTGTCTGGGTCAGCCCAAACGCCCACCATGCTTACGAAGCAACCGAGAACTTTGATCTCTGGTGACGCGAAAACGCACTTGTCGATGTTGGCGTAGAGCTTGCTCGCTCGCATCACGTCCAACACTCGACGGAGGTGTCCTAGATGCACCTCCATGGCCGTCTTGCCTTCCTCGGCACGGCTATGGACGAATATGTCGTCAAAGTACGTCTGTACGACGGTATGCAAAGGGCGAAACAATTGCGTCACCAGGCGATTGAATGTCGCCGGGGCGTTAGACAAGCCCTGCGGCATGACGAGCCACTCCCAAAGCATGCCGCTTGGAGTGCTTACCGCGGTGAGCGGGATGTCGCTCTCTCGCATCAGGATTTGGTAGTATCCGTCTACCAAATCCAGCGCACTGTACAGTACGCTCCCGGCCATGTTGTTCAACAACACATCCTTTCGTGGGATTGGTGTTTGGGCCGGCACCGTTGCGTTGTTCAGCTTGTTATAAGCGTGAACCAGACGCCACTTTCCGTTCGGCTTACGAACGCAGAAAGTCGGCGTCGAGTGCGGGGATTTCGACTCCCGCACCATGCCTGCCTTCGCTTTCGCGGCGAAGAAGGCATCAATGACCTCGCACTGTTCGCGCGGGAGAGGCCATTGCCTCGTGACACAATACTTTGTGCCGGGCACGAGATCAATCTCAAGCCGTACGCCTCGATCCGGTGGGAGTTGGGTCGGTGGGTGTTTGTTCACCACGTCCGCATACTCCGTCACCAAAGGATACACCGGATCCTTGGGGTTCTTGAGAATCTCAGAACCCAAGCGCGCCTGACGCTGCTTGTTCATGTCTTCCAGGACGTTCTCGTCCAAGACAGAGGAGGAGTTCAGCTCCTCCTGAGTGGTCTCAGGTCTTATGAGCACCATCTCAGCAATTTCGCCAGCCTTTAGGTTGGTCAGGAAAGACTCAGCCGTCATTTCCTCGAGGTGCAGTATCTCTGCAACCTCTGGCAACGGTTCCAAGTGGACACCAGATGCCTTGACGGGTAAGCCGGTCTCGCCATCGAAGATGTGATAACACTCTTCCGCCGGCCTTGTCGGAGGAGCCCGGGCCCTGGACTCCGAGTCGCTTGAAGCGACGTCGATCGGAACGAAGCTCGGATCCGACTTGAGGCGGCGGCGGCGGCGTCTTTGTCGACGGCGTCTGTGACGGGGAGCGTTGCTGCCCACGTCTAGGGATGTCGTCGCTACGACATCCGAGGCACTCGTGGCCTCGTGTGGTACTGTTGTACCCACACAGGAAGCGTGTTCAACGCCTTCCTCTTCAGTTAAGGTCTGGGCGACCGCGTGTGGCACTGTGTTACCCACACAGGAAGCGTATCCGACGTCTTCCTCTTCAGTTATGGTCTGGGCGACCGTGAGTGGAACTCTGTTACCCACTCTGAACACGCTGTTCTCAGTGTTCATGACAGCTGCAGCTGTCTGCGGAACTAAGTTACCCGCCTGTGGACCTAAGTTACCCACTTGGCCAGCGCCTCTTCTGGGCACTGCCACCATCAAAACATCCTTGGAGTCGTCATATACGTCGACGACTCCCAAGCATCTGCCGGATGCTTTGGTACCCTGGCAGCCCTTGCGGGTGCCCCGGGCCCTGGTAGCGGTGGAAATATGACTCACCAATGCTCTGTCGGACTGCGCAGGACGGCTGGCACCGATTGCCTTGCCTCGCCAGTCGATCCAGGGCTCGTGCTTCTCAAGCCAGGGCATGCCCAGGATCATATCATATGGATCCATATCGAGAACAGTGAACTGTTCGAGGCTGTCAAAGTCTTCAAACTTGACGGCCAGATCCACTTGGACGTTGGAGACAGTGACGACCTTCCCGTCGGCCAGTCGCACTGACACCGTCCCGTTGCCCTTGCTTTCTTTGAAAGCATCAGACAACTTGTTGCTATTACGAGCAGCTGTCTGACGGCGTGCGAAATTCTTCGACGCCCCAGAATCGATCAAGATTCTAAAGGGATGATCGTATCCCCGTACACGACCGTGTACTACGAGCAACCCGCCGCTGCTCTTCGCCGATTCGAGAGTGCGAAGACTCTCAGGGGCTAAGTCTACGTGATACGTACCACCCGCGCACCCATCACGAAGTCTTACTTCTCTCCCAGTAGGGCGCCCCGCCCCTACTGGTTCCCGGCGTTCCCCTGTCCCCGGGATCATGGCTTTTGCCAGCGACCCTTGAGGACGGGCTTGGGAAAAGACCGTCTGCGGAGTCTTTCCGCGGGACAGTCGCGCTTGAAGTGGCCCATCTTCCCGCAGCCGAAGCAGCGGATGTCACGCTGTTCGGCGGTCCCGAGCTCCATGGTAACTGGTCTGCTGGGGCTTGTTCGACCGGGAGCCGACAAGGAACTCCCAGGCCACGCTGAGGCCGGCGTACGCGCCTGGCGATGGCTGTACTCTTCTTGAAGAGCCACTTGAATTGCCTCTTCAAGGGTTTTTGACTGCACCCGGAACAGCTGAGTGCGTGCGAGGCCCACTCGAAGGCCGTCCATGAACGCAGTCATCTTCATGTGTTCGCTGAGTGGGTTTCCCACTAGGGACGCCGTGAGCTCCCGTATCTCTTGCACATACTCGTGCAGCTCGCGCCTTCCTTGTTTACACGCGAGGAAGCGCGAACGCTGGCGGTACTCGTAGCTCGCCGAGAGGAACGCGGCTCGGAGCTGTTCACACAGCTGAGCCCGGGATGTCAAACATCCGGGGGATGTTGCCTACCGTGTGTACACCCAGCTCTTAGCACGGCCGCTAAGGTTGGAAAATGCAAAAGCAACACGCAGTTGCTCGGTCGAGATCAGAGCCGCGTCCATCGCGAGCTCTACTTCTCGGACCCAGAAGTGAAGGTTCTCGCCTTCCTTCCCTTCATACGGCTTAACCTTCAGCCGTATTGGCTTCGGGTGAGGCGGATTTGCTTCCGCCGCCGGAGCCTGCAGGTTCTCCCGCACATGCGCGATGAGGCCCTGCTCGTACGCGTCGAACGCATTGACGCGCTCCAGCTGCTCGGCCGGTGTTGACACCACCAGGCTCTGCAGGGCCTCCATCCCGAAGATGCATGCCATCTTCCGAACCGACTTAAACTGAGAGTCGTTCATATGGGAGAAGTCGCTCCTATCCATGGCAACGAACTTCGGAGAGGTTCAGATAGTCTACCCGCGGTGGCGTGGATTGACTACGAGTGCTACCAAGTGTGACGGGGTCACACAGCACCTTGAGCTAGAGGAAGTTAGCTTCCGAGAGTATACAAACGCTCAGTGAACGGCAGTTCACAGGTCCCCTCTTTAATGAAAGAGAGCGAAGTGACCTATTTAAGGTAGAATGTAAACTGAGTATATTTATAGGTAGATAAAGCTTGGGTTTAATACAAACTATAAGTCACCTATAGAAATGCAATGTCATCAACCAATGGTTGGCTTTGGACGACCTTGGTATTTTGTACCAAATATCCCGAAGTGTGACGTGTCACACTTCAGGTAACCAGAGTACACTTAGGGCTACGTACCCCGTTACATGACCTTACCTACACGACGGAGCACAATGCGCTTGCCCACACTCTCAGGAATTGAAGCCCCACTCTCAAAATCTTCATGCCAGATTTGGTAACAAGTCTTGGGCAAACCAGCGTAGGAACGACGTGCCTTTGGGCAAAGGAAGCACTTTGCATCGGGCAGAGAGTAGCTCTCGCAATAATATGTAGTCTGGAACGACTTCTTGCGTTCGCCTCTGAGAAGCGCACAGACCTTGCATGCTCTTTGGCGACGCTTTTAAACACCCGACACCGTCACCCAGTCATCAAACTGGAGATGAGCGTGACCTTGCCGACGGCGCTTTCGTGAGCGCGATGCTGGGGAGGGCGTTTGGGTTAACGGCTCGGCGAACTCTTCGGGATTCAGTTGAAGTAGTTGTTTGTGAAGGGTAAGATACCAGTCTCCGCGATTCTTTGGAGCGCGCCGTTTGATCATGCAGGTCTGCTTGTAGGTTATGTAGGCGATACTAACGCCAAGTCCAAGAAGCCCATAAACAGCGACTTATAGTACTTCGCGAACCGAAACGCTGTCTCGATCGAGTATGACTCGAGGCGGAGCTGATCGTGCACATCAACTCCGCCCATCCAGCGCTGGTAATCGCTTACAAGCTTTGGACATTTGATTGTAGACGATCCCACTCCTTTGATATTACGATGAAAGAATCTTCAGCCATTACCGGGCCCGTGGCAAAGTAGTGTACGGGCTTGTGGTCTCACCATTGGCAAGCAAGCATGGTGGGAACCGCAATAGCACGCGAGAAAGAGAATGTTCCACGCTCAATCCGACGAGGACGAGTCTTGCGACGTTCGACAATGCGCTTATCATACCCCACACGGTCGATCTGGATCGTTCCCAATACGTAGATGCTCATTGTGAGAAGCTGGATAGCCAGCGCTACCGATGTATAAAATCGGTCGATGACGACAATGCGGAACCTGTGGTGAAGTGCTTTCTCAGAAATAAGAGAAGGGATCTAGCAAGGGGGCACTATCCTAAATTAGTGACAACAATAAGTGGTTAGGGAGGATTTGGATCGCCCGGCATGGATCCACGTTTCTCGGAGTGGATTGGCCCAGATAAGTGGCATCCCGTATGATTCGGCGATGGGTCTGGTATGGATAACGTATGGGAAGGCAAGATCCACCAAGGGAAGACTCGGATCCACCCTCACCTGAGTTCACTTAGGGGATATGGGATATACCATGTACAGGTGGATCGAGTAGGGATCCTATAAAGGAAGGATGGTAGGTGTCATCTGAAGGTGGATCTGGCATCTACGACTAACGAGAAGGCAATATCCACCACGATATGTCCCAGATCCCATACTTCCGAGTCCGGATCCAAGGAGGTGAGGATCCCACATGGAGTAACCTGGATCCAGGATATGGGGATGGTGGGTGCAGTGGATCTCGAACTTTCGTGGAGTGATGAAGACCACAACCGGTCGTAAGACAATGTTGGGAGATTGGAGGGCTCAGATCCATGACGGGTGTACACTTGCAGTGAGGTGGATTAAGGTGTCCTGGATATGGACAAGTGTACCCATAATGTGACGACCATAATGACTATGCCATGGATCCGGTGGATCTGAGGATAATACAGCTGGGGTGATGGGTCAAGGGAAGAAGGGACATGCAGCCGAGCCTGGTAGTGGATCTAGCAGGTAAAAGACATAGAAGGTAGAAATCCAGACAGGTATAGGCTTAAGTATCAATACAGAACCTAATTTGCACAGCATCACGCAAGTGCCTTCCTGCCCCCGAGAATCGGAACTACATTGGCCGTACGAGCTCAGAGAAGGTTGGGAATTGCGAATCTAGTGTTGGTTGCGATAACTGGATAATACATTGGCCAGATCCTACAACCTAGTGAGCTTTCCTTTACACGTGTAAATCCGAAAGGCTAACTGGATTTACTACTTGGTCGGCTACACCTTAGAGGATCTCAACTATCAAGATCCCGTCACAGGAGGCGGCAACTACAACGCAAAGGAAACGCAAAGGCAAGGGAATACACCCGCAAGGCAACCCTACGGCCAGATCCACGAACTAGGCCCTGGATACATCAAGCTCGAATATTCGCTTGGGATCCAGAAAAAAACTACGGCGTAGAGTGAAGATCTTACCACTTCTGCTCCACCCCATCCCTACGTTTCGCCAAGACGCTCAAGCTTCACCACTTGAACTCTTCGGAAGTTACCGAGAGAGCAAGATCCCGCCCTACCGACGGGTACACAAGGTGAGGAAAGTTCAGCAGAACACGGATCATCGGGGATCCCTCCGTTAGTCGATGTCTGGGCGCTGTTGGTAAGTCGGATCCGGCAATCTCGCAGATTTTGCTGATCCCGCTACACCACAACGGCGCGCGTGCCAGGATTCCAACCGGGGATTTCACTGTGGGAGGGATGAATCCTAACCATTAGACCAACGTCGAGCAAGTTGGTGGCAGTCAAAGATCTATTACGTTTGCCTACGGATTCAGGCATCGTAGCTGGTGTGTTCGACGCAGAGGATATCTTTGAGGTAGACTTGTATCCGCGACGCGGGATCTTTTCGTCAGAGTGACGTCCAGTACCGGAGAAAGGTCGCACACTATGGATCCAGTGTCGTCGCCGAGGATCAGCCAAGCTGCGTCCTCGAGCTACGAATCCGCGGCGGAGGATGGGTCAGACCCGTCGTCCGAGCCACGACGCATGACTTTGGGTCCCTCCGGGGCATCCATGCTGGAAGTGCGGGCGAGGATCCGGGGACAGGAAGCGCCCTCAAGTGTGAAGACTCGGGATCCAGTACGCCCTACCCATGATCTGATACAATCCAACCAGGATCGAGCCAGATCCAGCAAGAAGCCAGTGGGGCTATCGTCAGATCGGGTTCAAGGTAATCGCCTCACCGATCCTGTCTCGCCAGTGGACCAGACGGCCACCGGCTCTTCCGACACTTCATCGGGCACCCTGCAACGACACTTCGAAGCTGCGATGAGTCGTTTCCTGGCCGAACAAGGAATAAGAGCGCCCAAGCCACAAGCGCAAGTGTTCCATGAGCATGGACCACGAGACGTGGAGATGAAGTCAGTGGAGGGAGACTACTCCCAGGATGAGTTTGACCCAAATGATCTGGACGTCCCATCCCCCTCGCCCACGGCGGTAGCAACAGCTGCAGCCGGGACGGATGGATCATCTATGATCCAGAGGGTACGGATCTCAGCCATATCGGTTCTGAAGGAGTGCACGGACAAGGATCAAGACGAAGCCCGAGCTCGAACATGGATCAGCAAAGTCAATTCGGCCCTCATGAGAGCTCGAGCGTCGGATGCTGAGAAGTGTTTGACCTTTGCGAATCGGCTAGCGGGACCAGCCAGAAACTGGTATCGACAGCTGGGCAGTTCCACCAGGAAAACGCGGCCGGATTTGCTGCACAGTTTTTAAACACAGTACTGTGGATTGGGGTGTCGATGGCACGACAATACTACCACGCTCGCCGCAGATCGGACGAATCCCCGTTGGAATATCTTCATCGGCTAAATGTGGCCGCTCTACGGGCCTAGTTGAAGATCAAGGATGGGGGATCCAAGGTACTACGAGAACATGTGGATCATTTCATCGAAGCCTTGGGAGATGTGGATTTGACCAACAGGCTGACCCTGTTACGTCTGGAAGATGTAACAGGGTCAGCTCCGATCTTTTGTCTAATGCTTCTTGATCCGTATCACCAACTTCTCGCTTGCCCACATACACCTTAAATCTAAAGTAGGAAGCTACGACGTTACGTACACAATTTGTTTTAGCATGGCGTAAGTTACAAATTTGAATATGTAGTACAGCTCACCGGTGACAATAGGCGGTGATAGGGTCGCAGACCATAAACATCTTCGTCCCGTATCGACGGGGTTTGTCCGACATGAACATTCGAGTAGTATTACGCTTTGAAGTTGCTGGAAGTACACCTTCGTCAAAGGAGAACTACTTGGAAGCGACCAACCGGAACGAAAGCGCGCATGTAGAGCGTCCTCAACAGGCCGTAGCTTCCACAACTTGTCTCGTGCCCGTGGCGCCTCGTTGCTGACAAAGTGCAGGTCTCTCAGTATTGAAGTGCATCGATTGCGAGCCATAAACCTTCCGAAGTAAGCGCAGCCTCCCCCGTCATTCCCCAGTGCCGTGAGAACCGACGCATCATCGGGTTCAACATCCTCGCGACCGGTAGCCCGATAACGTGTAAAATTTCGTGTGCTTCATACTTGGGCTCTGCTCGCAAGCGACGAATAAGTTGCTTCAGGCTCTCTGGTGTTGGTACGCCACGTTTCCGCTGGTTTGGCCTATATTCGTTTAGCTCTTGTATGCACACTCCGGTTCTTTTAGCGATTGGCCTCGTTTGCTACACGAATCCACAGAGATTTTGGCACGAAATAGAAAAATAGCAGCATCGGGAGTCTGCTAGATCTTGTAGCTCACGGACTGGTGACGCCACATCGCACGACAATCCAGGGTACTCTGATCTGCCACTCTCGAACTCAGATGACGGTGCACTCCACTCCATCCCACGAAGGGCCTCCATGTTTATAGCGTCCAGGGCCAAGTGGCCGCCAAAGGTCTGGATAAAGGCAGCGTCCATACCAACTGCTACTTCCTCAGAATCATCAGCACTGCTCGGATACTCCCTCCGCGGGATAGCTTCTTCGCCGCTGCTGTCACTCTCGTCACTCTCATCTAAACCAGCAAGCTCATACCCTTCGGACGGTTCATCAGCCGCTAACACGTTCACGTCACTTGCGGCGACGACGACTCGGTCATCGTCCTCAGTGCTCTCGCGATCCTCCACACTGAGCCCACTTTCTCCGTCTACGCTCGGGATGTCGTCAGCGGTATCGCTACTGTCGTCGCCGACTGAGACCCTGCTAGCATCTGCTATATCATTGACCGGGGAGGCTGTCTCTTCGATGTCGGATTCACTGCTCGAGCCGAACATGTCCTCGATCGTGTTCGCCGATAGCATGATGATCGTGTTGAATTGGGATGCCGTCACCGTCTCGTCAGCTGCAATCTCTCCGTCGACCACACTACCACCGTCGGCCTCCGTACCGCTGTCATCACTGCTATCTACAGAGAGCCCGCAATCATGAAAGTTACTACATCACATTCACCTGCGTAGACATTAGTAGTGATACTGTCCGATGAAATAAAGGACTCTAGACGTACCAACGAATGACTGTCCGCTGGGCGAGGAGTACCTCCACTTGTTTGAAAGTCCTGAAGGGGGCTTAGACGTCCAGCCCGCTACCCGGAGCTGCCGTCAAAGATGCGTGAATTCAAACGGCCCGCACAGCGTCGGCGACCGCTGTCTCTCTGGTAGCCGCGCTTGACCAGATTCTTCCCATGCTGGCTTATTCTGGAATGGCCACCAGCCACTAAACCCTAAACCCACAAACGTTGGTGGCCTTAACTCGATCAATTTTTAACGTTAGGAATTGCTGTTTAGATATGTCAGAGCTATGATTGGTAGAAATGCGGGAGCTGTGAAAACGCGCTACAATTTGCAATCCATCACATGGTCAGCATACAACGAAGTGGTTTTGGCACTGCGCCAAATAAATCGGCCACGTAGGACCTTACCAAATTCAAGTATAATGTATGGCAATGATAGTAGCTAGAACAATCACGTGGGCTGTAATTCCTTTGGATAAGGAACTTAGTATTAGTGACTCTTTGAGTAGAACGGCTTCCTCTGACGCTAAAGCTACGGCAGCCCCGCTGCATACCTAGCTCATGACAAAGAGCTACTTTCCATGATGTACGCTCTAGTCAAGCTTAGGGAACACCTGATCGGGTCTGAGCCTTTTGTGATCTTTACTGATCACGCGTCGCTACGCACTGCGTCGCAGTCGACACATGTAACGATGTTACATGGTGTGGAACACACAGGGGTACGAAGTACCTGGAGAGTTAACAAACTCTCAGTATATAAGTTGAAGAGCTAACAAGGTCTCTCAGTACGTTGGCTGAAAGCCACACGTTATGCATTTGATTAGGTTTGACTATGCTAGATAGTTGAACAGATACATTTACCCCTAGGCGGCTTGGTCGCAATAATAGTAAATATAACACTTCTGGTTTTGAAGCATAAAAGTTAAGGTATTAACTTTGAGCCCTGTTCTTGGCTGTAAGCTCTTTTGGATAAGGAACTTAGTATTAGGGACTCTTTGAGTCGAATGTCTTCCTCTGACGCTAATACTACGGCACCCCCGCTGCACTTGGTAGCACTTGATTTCAATCCCGCTCCTAAGTCGGTTGACTACATCCTCTGCGAGGATGGAGCACCCCAAGTTTGCGAATTTGCCCCCGGCGCAGCAGGACGCACTTACTAAGCTTTGGTCCTTGCTTGGCCGAGAGGGCGTGGCTCATCTTGCATCGCAAGGCCCAGAGGCGGTCACCGGCAGGCTGGAATCGTTCTCCAGCTACGAGAACGCGTTCTTGAAGCACGTCCAAAAGAAGATGAGCGCCGCAACGGCGGCAGCGTCGATGACGCGTGAAGAGTCTATGATGTTGAAACCGCTCATGGTGAGCGTAAGAAACTTCAAGGGGAAGGATGGAGAGAATCTCCTTCGCTGGACCCGTGAGGTCGCCATGGTCATGGGATCGGCCCTGCTCCAGTCTGAGCATCAGCGCATGGCGCTGACTATCTCCAGGCTTGGAGGTCGCGCTCGCGAATGGGGACTAACGTGCGGTACGTCTGTTTACGCTGCATTTCCCACTTAGGACCATCTGAAGCGACAGCTTTCGCGCGCGTTTGCGCCACCTAATAAGGCGTACCGTAAGAGGCGGTGGATGTGGCATTGAATGCCGAGCACAACTTCAGGTCGGCTCGACCTGGTTGGAGCGCTAGTAGCGCAAGCTCTTCGAGCGGTCCAGAGTCGATGGACCTCAGCTATGCTATAGACGAAGAAGCGGAGCTTCTTGCTGCAGAGCAGCGCGCCGACATCCGCCGACGCTTTATGTGCAATAGCACTAAGCACTTGAGGGCCTATTGCCCTCTGCGCAAGAAGCGCGAGGTTCCGGCGAGCCAACCCTACGGGTCATCGCGCAACTCCCAGTAGGCGCGGGGCGGCCTACTGGGGAAGAACTGAGTTCTATTGTGCCTCGAGGAGCTAGAGGGCAACGGGGCTCAGCCCCGAAGAGAGCTGAGCGCTCTTACAAGAAGAGTGTGTGCAAGCCGGACTTGCTGGTCGTTCAATCGAACGTGAAGGGTTTTGCAAAGCCATGGAGAGTCTTGATTGACTCGGGAGCCTCAGGCAACTACCCGTAGCTCCATTCTGGAATGGCGTCAGCTGTATGCTGAGGCACTGGAAGTGCCAACGAGAGATACGATCTCTGTCCGTCTCGCGACGAGGACACTGGTAGCTGTGTCGAAGGTCTCTGCCATCCTTGATGTGAAGTTCGAGAACTTCGATAGCGTATAAAGCTGCTTGATCTTCGGCCTGGATGCGAGGTATGACCTCATCCTTGGCATGGCATGGCTGGAACGCCATGAGCCAAGGATCGACTGGAAGTCGAAAACGCTGGGTGCGTCGCACCCTGCTCCAAGTGGAGCTTTGGTGAGTCATGAACCCACCTCTGCTAGGAAGCAGAAGCGCTTTTAGCTCGAGCACGAGGCCGAGGCGGCCGTAGGGCTGGACATTGGTATGTCCTAAATTGTTAGCAACGAGGTTGCTGTTGCCCGGAGGGCGTACGTGGTGCGGCACGTTATCCGCTGAGCGGTGCAGGTCAGGTCAATGACCAACTACTGGGTCCTGGTGAGGACGAATGCGGAGTGGCGCGTAATTCACTGAGTGGTACGAATCTGGTCGATGACCTACCGCTGCGTGGCCCGAGGGTCGCGGTCGATTGCGAGTCGGGGTATCGTGGGCGCGATCCCGGAGATGCAGGTGAAGTAACACTTGGCTCACTGTGTGAGGACCAAGGACCGCTTGGCTCTCAGCCGAGTGTCTTGCAAGACACTGTCTCCTATTTAAAGAGTAAGGGTGCTGCTGCACCCGGTGGTGGTGATGGAACGGTCGCCACACCGCCCTCATCTAACCGGGCGCGGTCACGGAGGGAGAGGAGAAGAAGACACAAGGCGTCTGTGACGTCTTCGACGTCGGACGAGGTGTCCAACGTGGCGAGCAGTGATGCTCCACGTGATTGCTGTGAACAGCTGTACACACTCGTCAATGAAGTGACCGGGGAGGTCGACGGCGACATCAGCCTTGACACTCTGCCCGCTGTAGATGCTCTGCTAGAGGTGGGCGGGATGTCCATCGCCGAGTTTGGCAAAGCCTTGAAGGCAGGCGAGCTAGCCGAGGTGGTCCTGCTGGGACCTGAGGAGGTGTTGAACCCCTCATCCGTCGTGAACGACGCGGTCCTAGAGGGCACCAAGAAGACGCTGAGCGCAAGAAGTGGATCGGCGATCCCAAAAGATCCTTCGGATCCCTTCTACCCGGTGGTGAAGAAGTATGGAGACGTTATCTCGAAAGCCCACCGACGGGTCTGCCTCCGGATCGAGACGTGTGTCATGAGATTGACCTGGTTCCTGGAACCAAATACTGCGTGACAAGGCAATGGCCTTTACCGAGAGAGCAGTGTGACGTCATTGACGCATTCTCCCGTGCGAAGCACGAGGCAGAGATAGTGCGTGAGAGTAAGTCTCCGCACTCGACTCCCACGTTCTGTGTCAGCCGAACGGCAAGTAGCGCATTGTTCATGCTTTCAACAAGCTAAATGCGGCTACCATCCCTGCGCAAACGGCGATTCCTCACAAGGATGTTCTGCAGAGCAACATGGCAGACTGTACGCTGTACAGCGCACTCGACTTGGTCGATGGTTACTACCAATTGCTCATGAGAGCGAGCGATATTCCGTTGTCAGCGGTGAGTACTCCGAGCAGTATGCATTGGAAGTGGCTGGTCATGCCCCAGGGGCTGACGATTGCACCAGCAACGTTCAATCGTTTTGTGACGCAGATGTTAAGGCCCCACCGGGCGTACGCTCAGACGTATTGACGATATATTCGTCCATAGTCGTGCTGAGCACGGAAAGTCAGACGTGGAGAACCACATTGACCATTTGCGGGCGGTGCTCGAGTGCATGCGCACTAATAAGTTGTATGCCAACTTTGACAAGTGCGTCTTTGGCGCGGAGGAGATTTCTTTTCTCGGGTGCTTCATTGGGAAGCGTGGCTTATGGGCAGATCCTGCCAAATTTAAGGCCATCGTGGACTGGCCGGTTCCCAAGAACCAAAAGACTTACGCAAGTGGCTAGGGCTAACCAATTACTTACACAAGTACACCGCGAACTACGCGGAGATGGCTCGGCCATTATCAGATCTTCTTAAGAAAGACGCACCATGGTACTGGAACGTCGAGCACGACGGAGCCCATGAGGCTGTGAAGGAGAGCCTCCTCCAGGCTTCGGCCTTGCGCATCTGTCCCCGGATTGTCCGTTTAGCATCGTCTGTGACGCCTCCGATTTTGCAATCGGCTGTGCTTTACTACAAGCAGACGCCAAAGGGCGTGAACACGTGATTGCGTTTGGGTCTCGCCAGCTCAAAGCTGCAGAGAGAACTATCCAGTTCATGACAAAGAGCTACTTGCAACGAAGTATGCTCTAGTCAAATACAGGGTACACCTGCTAGGCTCTAAGCCTTTTGTAATCTTTACTGGTCATGCGTCGTTACGCACTGCGACACAGTCGCCTCATCTCTCTGCGAAGCGTACGGCTCCCATGTTAACGCCGGGCCACCTGAGCGTTTGGACATACAAGCGCACGAGTGGCGAGATTATCGACTGGCAAAGCGTCAAGTCGGGCTGGATGAACACGTACTGTGGGTTCGTCAAACGGACAAGTTAATCCTATCAGTGGCGAGGTTTCGACGTGGACGGCCTCAGAGTAATCGGTCGACCAATGTGTCCAACCAAACTGTGTACCTACCAGCACACGACTCGATCGTGATGTGGATCCCAGATGGGGATTTGCCGCGAGGTGACGGCTATGTGCGTCTGGATTCCAAGAAGTATCAAGACTGCCATGTGCTGGCCTATGAAGGCTGCAGAGATCGCGAGCTGTTTCAGCGTGAGTGTGAA
This sequence comes from Phytophthora infestans T30-4, assembly GCF_000142945.1. Taxonomy (NCBI): domain Eukaryota; phylum Oomycota; class Peronosporomycetes; order Peronosporales; family Peronosporaceae; genus Phytophthora; species Phytophthora infestans. The sequence goes on along the minus strand of NW_003303574.1, from coordinate 79,288 downwards.
ATCTACGAACAATGGCTTGCAACTCAGCCTTCGGCAGTCGAGCGACCAGACTATCCAGAACCCAGTGGGGTGCTAGCAAGGCCTCTTGAAGACTCGCTAGTGAACTCTAGAGATCGTCTGACGTGTGCAGAGCGCTGGGCACTGATCATGGAGGAACGTGAACGAGTGGAAGCCTAGCTGGCGTCTGGGGTGACAGCCGGGGACTTGGCCGACGGTCAGCCTTCCGAAGAACCTTTGGACACTTACACGACAACTTACGGCGTAGGCAATATTGCAAACGAAGCCTCGGTATTGCGTACACACGAGCTACTGAGCCCGGTAAACGTAGTACATACGCCAACGATTATTCGTGTCAAGTCTGGGGTGACCACGGCAGCGACAAGTAACAGCACTGGACTAGATGGAGTCACCGGTTTTGACGAAGTTGTCCCGGCCTTGTGCGCAGCCAATTTGCGAACGAGTCATCGGTGGGTGGTCCAGAGGATGCAGACATCGCGCTAAAGGTGGAGAATACGGCACCGAGTGTTCGTAGCGAGATTGGTGCGAATGCCGAACTGTCAAGACAACGGCCATCCGAGGCGCTGAACAAAAGTCAACAGCCGAATATGTCGGTTTCCTGCGCATTCAACATTGCGAACGACGACTCGGCAGGTGGCCCAGAGATGGGAAACCCGGATGGGAAGGAGATGGACCCGGTACCGAGTGTTCAACCCAAGGCGGATGTCGATTTGGAGTCAAGCGAAGGGTCAGTAGCGACGTTGGACGAGACGTACATCTCGGTTGCTCGAGTATTAACAACCGAAGGAAATGAAGCAACGGAGGTTATAGTCGGGACGCTTCGAGAGGGCGTCCGCAAGCACGTTGGGCTTGCCCGGCTTGTACTCGACGCGGAAGTTGTATTCCGCGAAGAAGGACAGCCACCTCGCCATCCTTTGGGAGAGGTGAGGCGAGTTAGTCGCCGTCCTCAAGGACGCGTCGTCTGTGTAGATCACGAAGGGCCGGGAGCCCAGAAGGTGAACACGAAACTTCACAAGGGCATATTTCATTACCAGGAGACCCTTGTCGTGGACAGAGTAGCTCCGTTCGGTGGCTTTGAGCTGCCTGGACTGGAACGAGATGACTCGTTCGTGTCCAGCCGTGTCGCCCTGCAGTAATGCACACCCGATGGCGTAATCGGAGGCATCGCAGACGACGCTAAACGGCTTCGTCTCGTCCGGCAGGGCCAGGACAGGGGCCTCTTGGAGACTGGTCTTGATGCTATCAAAAGCATCCTGGTGATCTTGCTCCCAGCGCCAGTCGACGTCCTTCTGAAGGAGGCCCAACAAGGGCTTAGCGAAGCCCGCGTACCCTGCACTGTACTTGAAAAGGTAGTTGGCCAAGCCCAACCACTTTCGAAGATCCTTCTGGGATCGGGGCGTTGGCCATACAGCAATGGCCTTGACCTTGTCTGGGTCAGCCCAAACGCCCACCATGCTTACGAAGCAACCGAGAACTTTGATCTCTGGTGACGCGAAAACGCACTTGTCGATGTTGGCGTAGAGCTTGCTCGCTCGCATCACGTCCAACACTCGACGGAGGTGTCCTAGATGCACCTCCATGGCCGTCTTGCCTTCCTCGGCACGGCTATGGACGAATATGTCGTCAAAGTACGTCTGTACGACGGTATGCAAAGGGCGAAACAATTGCGTCACCAGGCGATTGAATGTCGCCGGGGCGTTAGACAAGCCCTGCGGCATGACGAGCCACTCCCAAAGCATGCCGCTTGGAGTGCTTACCGCGGTGAGCGGGATGTCGCTCTCTCGCATCAGGATTTGGTAGTATCCGTCTACCAAATCCAGCGCACTGTACAGTACGCTCCCGGCCATGTTGTTCAACAACACATCCTTTCGTGGGATTGGTGTTTGGGCCGGCACCGTTGCGTTGTTCAGCTTGTTATAAGCGTGAACCAGACGCCACTTTCCGTTCGGCTTACGAACGCAGAAAGTCAGCGTCGAGTGCGGGGATTTCGACTCCCGCACCATGCCTGCCTTCGCTTTCGCGGCGAAGAAGGCATCAATGACCTCGCACTGTTCGCGCGGGAGAGGCCATTGCCTCGTGACACAATACTTTGTGCCGGGCACGAGATCAATCTCAAGCCGTACGCCTCGATCCGGTGGGAGTTGGGTCGGTGGGTGTTTGTTCACCACGTCCGCATACTCCGTCACCAAAGGATACACCGGATCCTTGGGGTTCTTGAGAATCTCAGAACCCAAGCGCGCCTGACGCTGCTTGTTCATGTCTTCCAGGACGTTCTCGTCCAAGACAGAGGAGGAGTTCAGCTCCTCCTGAGTGGTCTCAGGTCTTATGAGCACCATCTCAGCAATTTCGCCAGCCTTTAGGTTGGTCAGGAAAGACTCAGCCGTCATTCCTCGAGGTGAGTATCTCTGCAACCTCTGGCAACGGT
>NW_003303574.1:75753-76745 GCF_000142945.1 Phytophthora infestans T30-4 | reverse complement strand
CCTCCGCGGGATAGCTTCTTCGCCGCTGCTGTCACTCTCGTCACTCTCATCTAAAACAGCAAGCTCATACCCTTCGGACGGTTCATCAGCCGCTAACACGTTCACGTCACTTGCGGCGACGACGACTCGGTCATCGTCCTCAGTGCTCTCGCGATCCTCCACACTGAGCCCACTTTCTCCGTCTACGCTCGGGATGTCGTCAGCGGTATCGCTACTGTCGTCGCCGACTGAGACCCTGCTAGCATCTGCTATATCATTGACCGGGGAGGCTGTCTCTTCGATGTCGGATTCACTGCTCGAGCCGAACATGTCCTCGATCGTGTTCGCCGATAGCATGATGATCGTGTTGAATTGGGATGCCGTCACCGTCTCGTCAGCTGCAATCTCTCCGTCGACCACACTACCACCGTCGGCCTCCGTACCGCTGTCATCACTGCTATCTACAGAGAGCCCGCAATCATGAAAGTTACTACATCACATTCACCTGCGTAGACATTAGTAGTGATACTGTCCGATGAAATAAAGGACTCTAGACGTACCAACGAATGACTGTCCGCTGGGCGAGGAGTACCTCCACTTGTTTGAAAGTCCTGAAGGGGGCTTAGACGTCCAGCCCGCTACCCGGAGCTGCCGTCAAAGATGCGTGAATTCAAACGGCCCGCACAGCGTCGGCGACCGCTGTCTCTCTGGTAGCCGCGCTTGACCAGATTCTTCCCATGCTGGCTTATTCTGGAATGGCCACCAGCCACTAAACCCTAAACCCACAAACGTTGGTGGCCTTAACTCGATCAATTTTTAACGTTAGGAATTGCTGTTTAGATATGTCAGAGCTATGATTGGTAGAAATGCGGGAGCTGTGAAAACGCGCTACAATTTGCAATCCATCACATGGTCAGCATACAACGAAGTGGTTTTGGCACTGCGCCAAATAAATCGGCCACGTAGGACCTTACCAAATTCAAGTATAATGTATGGCCAATGATAGTAGCTAG
>NW_003303574.1:72680-74118 GCF_000142945.1 Phytophthora infestans T30-4 | reverse complement strand
CGATTGACTCGGGAGCCTCAGGCAACTACCCGTAGCTCCATTCTGGAATGGCGTCAGCTGTATGCTGAGGCACTGGAAGTGCCAACGAGAGATACGATCTCTGTCCGTCTCGCGACGAGGACACTGGTAGCTGTGTCGAAGGTCTCTGCCATCCTTGATGTGAAGTTCGAGAACTTCGATAGCGTATAAAGCTGCTTGATCTTCGGCCTGGATGCGAGGTATGACCTCATCCTTGGCATGGCATGGCTGGAACGCCATGAGCCAAGGATCGACTGGAAGTCGAAAACGCTGGGTGCGTCGCACCCTGCTCCAAGTGGAGCTTTGGTGAGTCATGAACCCACCTCTGCTAGGAAGCAGAAGCGCTTTTAGCTCGAGCACGAGGCCGAGGCGGCCGTAGGGCTGGACATTGGTATGTCCTAAATTGTTAGCAACGAGGTTGCTGTTTGCCCGGAGGGCGTACGTGGTGCGGCACGTTATCCGCTGAGCGGTGCAGGTCAGGTCAATGACCAACTACTGGGTCCTGGTGAGGACGAATGCGGAGTGGCGCGTAATTCACTGAGTGGTACGAATCTGGTCGATGACCTACCGCTGCGTGGCCCGAGGGTCGCGGTCGATTGCGAGTCGGGGTATCGTGGGCGCGATCCCGGAGATGCAGGTGAAGTAACACTTGGCTCACTGTGTGAGGACCAAGGACCGCTTGGCTCTCAGCCGAGTGTCTTGCAAGACACTGTCTCCTATTTAAAGAGTAAGGGTGCTGCTGCACCCGGTGGTGGTGATGGAACGGTCGCCACACCGCCCTCATCTAACCGGGCGCGGTCACGGAGGGAGAGGAGAAGAAGACACAAGGCGTCTGTGACGTCTTCGACGTCGGACGAGGTGTCCAACGTGGCGAGCAGTGATGCTCCACGTGATTGCTGTGAACAGCTGTACACACTCGTCAATGAAGTGACCGGGGAGGTCGACGGCGACATCAGCCTTGACACTCTGCCCGCTGTAGATGCTCTGCTAGAGGTGGGCGGGATGTCCATCGCCGAGTTTGGCAAAGCCTTGAAGGCAGGCGAGCTAGCCGAGGTGGTCCTGCTGGGACCTGAGGAGGTGTTGAACCCCTCATCCGTCGTGAACGACGCGGTCCTAGAGGGCACCAAGAAGACGCTGAGCGCAAGAAGTGGATCGGCGATCCCAAAAGATCCTTCGGATCCCTTCTACCCGGTGGTGAAGAAGTATGGAGACGTTATCTCGAAAGCCCACCGACGGGTCTGCCTCCGGATCGAGACGTGTGTCATGAGATTGACCTGGTTCCTGGAACCAAATACTGCGTGACAAGGCAATGGCCTTTACCGAGAGAGCAGTGTGACGTCATTGACGCATTCTCCCGTGCGAAGCACGAGGCAGAGATAGTGCGTTGAGAGTAAGTCTCCGCACTCGACTTCCCACGTTC
>NW_003303574.1:31841-71799 GCF_000142945.1 Phytophthora infestans T30-4 | reverse complement strand
AGCCTTTTGTAATCTTTACTGTTCATGCGTCGTTACGCACTGCGACCCAGTTCGCAAAATCTCTCTGCGAAGCGTACGGCTCCCATGTTAACGCCGGGCCACCTGAGCGTTTGGACATACAAGCGCACGAGTGGCGAGATTATCGACTGGCAAAGCGTCAAGTCGGGCTGGATGAACACGTACTGTGGGTTCGTCAAACGGACAAGTTAATCCTATCAGTGGCGAGGTTTCGACGTGGACGGCCTCAGAGTAATCGGTCGACCAATGTGTCCAACCAAACTGTGTACCTACCAGCACACGACTCGATCGTGATGTGGATCCCAGATGGGGATTTGCCGCGAGGTGACGGCTATGTGCGTCTGGATTCCAAGAAGTATCAAGACTGCCATGTGCTGGCCTATGAAGGCTGCAGAGATCGCGAGCTGTTTCAGCGTGAGTGTGAAATCTACGAACAATGGCTTGCAACTCAGCCTTCGGCAGTCGAGCGACCAGACTATCCAGAACCCAGTGGGGTGCTAGCAAGGCCTCTTGAAGACTCGCTAGTGAACTCTAGAGATCGTCTGACGTGTGCAGAGCGCTGGGCACTGATCATGGAGGAACGTGAACGAGTGGAAGCCTAGCTGGCGTCTGGGGTGACAGCCGGGGACTTGGCCGACGGTCAGCCTTCCGAAGAACCTTTGGACACTTACACGACAACTTACGGCGTAGGCAATATTGCAAACGAAGCCTCGGTATTGCGTACACACGAGCTACTGAGCCCGGTAAACGTAGTACATACGCCAACGATTATTCGTGTCAAGTCTGGGGTGACCACGGCAGCGACAAGTAACAGCACTGGACTAGATGGAGTCACCGGTTTTGACGAAGTTGTCCCGGCCTTGTGCGCAGCCAATTTGCGAACGAGTCATCGGTGGGTGGTCCAGAGGATGCAGACATCGCGCTAAAGGTGGAGAATACGGCACCGAGTGTTCGTAGCGAGATTGGTGCGAATGCCGAACTGTCAAGACAACGGCCATCCGAGGCGCTGAACAAAAGTCAACAGCCGAATATGTCGGTTTCCTGCGCATTCAACATTGCGAACGACGACTCGGCAGGTGGCCCAGAGATGGGAAACCCGGATGGGAAGGAGATGGACCCGGTACCGAGTGTTCAACCCAAGGCGGATGTCGATTTGGAGTCAAGCGAAGGGTCAGTAGCGACGTTGGACGAGACGTACATCTCGGTTGCTCGAGTATTAACAACCGAAGGAAATGAAGCAACGGAGGTTACGAGAAATGACTTCTACGAACACCCAGTTAGCAACATTGGCTTGGAAGACTACGTGAAGGAGTTGGCATTCCTGCCGGACCTTACCGAAGAAATCAACACGACTATAGACTACAATGCGCCCAATGTTGCTGACCCCCGGCTGTCGACCGATCGCAGGGAACGTCTGGTCGCGACGCTGAAGAGCCACGAGCACATCCTGATTGTTAGTGGCAACGCACTGCCGCACCAGCCTACGGCGCGGTATGCGATATCGACACACAGGGGCACGCCCCAATTAAACAGCGTGCCCGGTGGTGCCGCTACGATTTCTCGGCAAACTGTACGAGCTGCTGCGCGCTTTGCTGCGAGCAGGACTGATCGTCTTTTCAGATAGTCCATGGGCATCGCCAATCGTGATTGTGATGAAAAAGAACGGGCTGGGCATCTGGCTCTGCATTGATTACAAGATGGTGAATGCTATCACCGCAATCATGGAGTATGCAATGCCGCTAGTCGACGATCTGTTGACCGATCTCGAGTGCTACCTATGGTTCTGCTCGCTGGGTGCAGCAAGCGGCTTCTGGGCGGCCATGACGACCTTGCAAGCACGTAAAGTATCGGCGTTTGTCTGCGCACTCGGACATTTCGAGTGGTTACGCATGCCCTACGGGTTAAAGAACACGCCGATGATCTACCAGCGTATAATTGACAGCGCACTCTGGGGGTTCGTTCAGCCTAAAGGAGGCTAGTTTGAATACTCAGAGAGGATGCGTTTAGCTTAAGAACAGGCCAAGGAACGTCGTGGGCCAAGCGCCGAGGGTTCGTTTCAAGCGAAGTTCGCGGCAGACCGCGAAGCACCGGTGGAGACCGACCCTGTACTACAACTCGTTAACAGCCCCGTCGCTGACATTTTTACAAACGGGGAACCAGACGAATTATCGCTGGTACCTATGTTTGGTCGACGATCGTTTGTGGATGATATTTGCTTCGGTGGCGAGGATTTCGACAGCTGCCTGACGTCGCTGGACCGATTGCTGGCAAGATGTGCACAGTGTCGGATCAGCATTAGTTTCACCAAGAGCATCTTCTGCCAGCCCAAGGTGGACTTTCTGTCGCATAAAGCTTCGCCAGAAGGTATCAGGGCTGATCCGAAGAAGCTTGCGGCCATCGCCGAGCTTTCATTTCTAGCGAGCAAGCGGGGCATGCAATCGTTTCTTGGAGCGGCTAATTACTACAGCCGCTTTATGCAGGACTTTGCTGTCTACGGTGCGGCGCTGTACCAGCTGAAGGATAAAGACTTCATTGCTGAGGATGGTCTTTCTGTGGCACGTCGTCCCTTCGAAAAACTGAAGGCGAGTGTTTCATATTCACCCATCCTCAGGCACTTCGATCGATCGAAAAAAAGTTCACGTCACGCTCTTTGCGAATGAATGGGCGTTGAGCACGACGCTTATGCAAAAACACGAAGGCAAGTTGCACCCCGTACGGTTCCTCGGTCGCGTGCCCAAGGAGTCCGAGATGAACAACCATCCTGCCGAGAAGGAAGTTTTGGCGTTACTTCTGCTGTTGAAGATCTGTTACGTCCAGCTGGCAGGAAAGACGCTACATGGCTATACACGATCTCGACGTTAGAGTGGGTGCACAAGTCGAAGTCTCTCTTCGGACGCGCGGTCCGGTTTGCAGTGCTGCTTTCGGAGTGGCACTTGAAGGTACAGGGCGTGAAGGAGAAGGATGTCGCCTTCGCGCAGCTACTGCAGTTAAGCATCACGAGCTTCGTCGACTTGGAAGACTCACTCGCACCGGTGGCACCTCCAAACAAGGGTTCCCCGACTATATGAATGGGCCCGCGTTGCTGTACGCCAGGCTTCCTCGTAATTACAGCGGATTTGTCATGGCTTTGGACGGATCGGCGAAGACAGAGAAGTACGGTGGCTACGGGAGTTGTTCATGGGTGCTGTGGAGCCTTCCTGAGCGGAAGATAGTGATTGCTGCGAACGCTTACCTCTCGGCCACCACGGTGAATGAGGCAGAGTACACAGGGATGATAAACGGTGTCAAGGCTGCTATTACGCACGGTGCCAAGGATTTGGTCATCGTTGGTGACTCAACGCTCACGATTCAACAATCACTAGGGGTGAGCGCATGCAGAAAGGAAACTCTGCTAGCGCTGCTGAATATTCACAAGGAACTCGCGGCCAAGCTTCGATCAGTGAAATATCTTCACGTTGTACGCGAAAACAACGCTGCCGCGGATGCATTAGCCACTGAAGCACTGGAATCAAAGGTCAGTGGTGCCATCTTGGCTGAAACTCGCAAGTCGGAATTGGCGTCGCTGAATCGCATCCAGGAAATGATCTACGAGCCGGATGAAGACTCGGTAGATGTTTCGTCACGTGGAGCAGAGCGTCAAGTACATGTACTGTCAGGCAGCGAGTCTTCAAAGTGGAAAACTTTCGAAACTTTCGTGGTTGATTACAGCTCACCTGAGTGTGATTATAGTAATATTGCAGTGATGACTAGGAGACAGACGAAAGCCAAGAAACGCGTCAGGTTTGCAGATGAACACTCGGAGGGGGTCTCAAAAGCTCCAGAACAGCATGAAGAACGACGAGAGGTGTCCAACGAAGATTCAATCGGCGAAGATTTGCCAGACCATCCTCACAAGACTGTACCAGCGGCATTTCCCGACGCGGAAGATGTTGACCCGGTAGCGATACAGCGGGAACGACGCAGACGGATAATGGTGGCACAAGACGAGGAGCAGAAGTGGTCTAACATCAAGAAGGTGCTTCAGGGCCAAGCAGAAGAGCTGATTTGTAAAGAAGCTCGAGATGCCTGGAAGTATGCTGACCGGTTCGTGTTATCAGACGACGGCATGCTTCACTATCTTGGATTGAATCGTCGGTACGACCACGGTTGGCAAGAGGAGACCAAGCTGCGGCTTGTGGTACCGACAACGATGATTCAAGAGGTCTTGCAGAGCTGTCACGACTCGCTGGAAGGAGGACATCAAGGTGTGGTGAGAACGTTCCATCGCGTTAAGGTCGATTATTATTGGATCGGCTTGTACGCTGACGTGGAGAAGCATGTGAAGTCATGTCCAGATTGCAGCTCGAGTAAAAGCCGTCCGCAGCTTCGTGGATACTCGCCTGGCAACGTACTAGCCGAACGACCTTTCCAGATCGTCTCCATGGATTTTGTGATCCCACTACCGAAATCTTGCTGGGGCAACACGGCGTTGCTCCAATTTCAGTGCTCGTTCACGGGATTCGCTATTGCCAAAGCTATGTCGGATACTACTGCACTGAGTGTTGCCAAGTGTTCGAAGAATGTGTGTACCGACCGTTCGGATCCGCATCACTGATAAGGCACGACCGCGACCCACGCTTCATGAGTGAGGTTTCTAAGCGTTTGCAGAGATGATGCAATCAAGATCACGAGCGACTTTGAGCTATCGGCCACAGGCTAATGGACAGCAGGAACGCTCGGTGAAGTCGGTGATGGGTTCCGTACGGGTGTACGCGGAAGACCCACTACAGCAAGATTGGGACGAAATCGCAGAGAAGCTGGTGTTCGCTATTAATACTTCTCAGGACACTACAAGGAAGGAAACACCATTCTACCTCGTTCATGGTTGGGATGCGCAGTCGACGTTGCGGGAGATGTCGTCATCACTCAAACGAGGATTCGGCAAGCCGTCTGACGTACTAGCGTGGCGGCGTGAGATCAATCGACAACATGAGGTCGCCCTCACGATGGCCAAAAATTATCAGGCTGTAGAAAAGGAGCGAAGGGCTAAAAAGCATAATGATGCCCTGAGTCGACTGGAAAAAGCCGCTGTACCTCAACCAAGTGGAAACGAACACTCAGCGGACCCTCCAGAAGCTTCGGGAGAGACAAATGATCCTGCAAGAGCCTCGCTGAGATCTCGTTTTGAGATTGGGAGCCGGGAGTGGCTGTACATGGAACGCGTCAAACCAGGTCTGACGAAGAAATTAGCTCATCGGTGGCATGGACTTTTTCGGAAAGTGCAAGGTGGAAGGGTTTGCGTACGGGCTGGAACTGCCGGACCGAAGTGGGTATCGCTTCTATCCAGTGGTGCATATGTCGAGACGCAAGGCCGTCAACGAATTCAGCAGTCGACCGAAGACTCGGTTGGTACTAGACGCGACAAATGAAGCAAGACTCGATTTCGATAAAGAACTGCTGCCTGAAGGTAGTTGGGAACCAGATCAAGTTGCCGGTGAATATGAAGTCGAGGCCATCCTCGACGACAGAACACCACTGTCGACGAGCACGGAGCGTGCTGTACGCGAGTTCAAAGTCAAGTGGGTGGGCTACGAAGACCCAACTTGGGAAACTTGTCATGTGGAGGTCTGCTGTACGACTATTTGCGAGCCAAGAAGAGCGAGAATCGGCTGCAGATGGCGCAAGTAGCGGAAGAGGACTAGCGTGACTGGATCACGTGTGAACTGTCCACAGGGCGATGCAGCCTGTGGTAACAGACGAAAAACGTTACTGCAACAACAAATTGTATATGCATTTGAAGAACAACATGAACATGATTACGCTGTGGAAGTGGATTAAGAGTAAGAAAACATGAATGCCGGCCGAGGAGCGACCACTGAAAACGAAATCACGCGGGACACCTCAACAGTTAGCTGAGATGCTGGAGAACGTCGTGGAACACGCAGCGAGGATTCAAAGCGATTCCAATTGCCTGGCCGCGGTGGCCAAGAGTGCCAACGAAGTCGAGTCACCACTCTCCTTATCAGAAACCTGAGCCTCGGCAGCTGGAGCTGCAGCCGGACCCTGCGAATCTTCGGCACCAGCTTCAACAGGAGCAGCAGCCGGAGCGGGACGTCGAGTAGCCGGTGGCGAGTCAAACAACGAAGCCAGGTCGGAATAAACTCATTGGCATCCAGAGACGGATCAGCAACCACGTTCGATACACTTCCACGAAACGCGTACCACGAGGATTGAAAAGCTCCGGATCACACTGGCACGGGCAGTACGTGGTATTGTACGGGTGCTGATGTGGCGCATTCATCCATCCAGTACGCCAGGGTTGACGAGCATCGAGGGCCGAAACTTCGGAAAGCCAGTCGGAAGTCCGAGGTGAGAACGGCAAGTTCTCGATCGGGTACCATGGCTTCGACGGCTCCAAAGCAGCTCAGGCCGAATAAACGGCGGATCAGCAGAAGTCATCACTGTGGATTCAACGCCGACAGGAAGTACCGCAGGAGCTACAGCAGGAGGTGAAGAGTCCGGGACAGGAAGCGCCTGAGGTCCAGCTGACGACGTTGCCGTCGAAGGAAGTGTAGCAGGCTGAGGGGCGTTCGAAACCTCGGTGTCGCCCTCCTGAGAAACAAGACGAGTAATGCATGGCGATGAGCAAGGTGCCGATGATTCAAGAGGAAGATGACTTACCTCCAGTTGTTCACGTTCACGTCGTCGGTGAGGATTAAGACGCTGGGGCGCGTTATTTACGGCTCTATTGAGACGCTTGGACATCCTGTTACTGGATGGTGAATTGGAGAATGAAGAAATGTCACAACAGGTACCAGTACCGTGGCTTTCATTGCGACAGAGGCAGTTGTGGTGTAGTGATTTCTCCAGAGCGGATAATTGCCCGTCGACAAAGATGCGGCACCGCCCAAGATGTTCAAGCGACGAACCCTCGGTCAAGTGATGTACAGTGAATCCAAGGTGCAAGAGACTCGACAGCGTCACTACCAAACTCTCAACGGATATTGGATACGGTCCAGATGTCTCTGAATCCAGGCTGTCCTTATTATTAATAATGAACTGGCCGGATTCGCATCAGCGGCCAAGAACTGACCATCTACGGTACGAACCCTCGGTGGCGGTTGGGATGGGTTCGCGAAGACTCCGCGACCCATTGAAGGCACGTTTACCGTCTGGGACAGGGCACGAGCTGTTAAAGATACTCATTCGACGGTGCAGACGACGCTTGGCATGCAAGAAGATCCATAACGGATCATTGTTCACTTGATATTTGTATACTTGATTAGGACTTCTTATTAGGAATAGGCCTGGAAGGGCAAACATAATACAGAACAGAATTTCCACTCAAGCACACAGAGCGACGTCCGGCTTCAAGGTAAGCGTCTGGTCAAGCTTGTTTGAGTGTGTTATGCCTGTCGGTGGACTCGAAGCTCTGTAGCGAGGGTTCATCCGGCAAGGCCAAGAGACTGTGTATTTTGGCCGATTACTATCGGGAGGTGTTTACGTGACGGCTTATTGTTGCGTATTTGCACGACTGGAAGTGTTTGTATTGCATCCCTTTTATTCTTCCAACCGAGTGTTGAACACTCGGTGACCTCGTAAAAGACTTACCCGTGCCTGGTACCCTTCCGCTGTTGGGACCACGAGGATCCATAACACCTGCTAGCTTTGCTCTTGCTAGTAGCGTGTTCCTATTTTTACTGGCTGGCCTATATAAGTAGTTTACAAGGTCCAGTTTGTCCCGATGCAAGGGCAGAACTGGGGTCTTCAGGTCCGCCCGAGCGATCGTTTACTATCCTAGTAGACGTACTGTTGTGGGAACGTCCTAACTACATTTGTAGCTAGAGTTCACGTGGGAATTCCAACACCACAATTATCCTCCAGAGCATGATACGTGGGAGCCCCGCGCCAACGTTCTCCGCGCCGTTCCGGACGTGGTCCACGAGTATTAGACCATGCTGCTTGAGAGGAAGAATTCCGCGGGTCCCCGCGTAGAACGTGAACGTGATCGAGAACGCCCACGCGAACATCCCGCACGAGGAGGCGACAACGATGCCGCGCTCCGACGCGTGCAACGTCGGCGTGAGCAGCAGCGATTAGCCGCCTGTCCATACTGGACAGGGTGTGGTCGTACTTCCCGATCCATCCCGACTATTCTTCGCTGAGTGGCCGCTCAGCGAGATGTTCCCTCCATTCGCGTTGAGTCGGACGGGTTGAAGTACCGCAGGACTCACATCCCTCTCTCACGCGCAGCTCCCCAATCAAATGATCCGCGAGGATCTCCTCGCGATACGCGAACCAGTCGACGCAGCTTTCTCCAGCACGCGACAACCGTTTCCATCGTCGGATGAAGGCACACCAGGAGCGACGAAGTCCCTCACGATCAGCGCCTTCGATATACTTCTTCCGCGCCGCGCGGAAGCGACGGAAGGGGTCCTTCATAGTGTCGGGTGAATCCGGATTCTTCGCTCCTGACAAGTCGTGCAGGTCTCAGGGAACCAAAGCGTCATCCACCTCGCGCGACCGCGTGCTTCCGGTGCTAATTCTCGTGACTGTCGGCTCTGCCGGTGTCTCGGCTGTCTGGTTACCGCCGCCGTTAGTGCATCGATGCCTGCTGCTGTCAGCATCGTCGCGCTGGTGCTGACGCCCGTTGACTGCGTCGTGTTGTCCTCGGCCATCTTCGCTCCCTTGAGTTTCGAGTTTTGTTCAAATGAGGCTGCGTTAAACAAAATGATACTGATGAACCTAAGTACGAATCGCGATTTAAGCACTCTAACCAAAAGCGGGGCGTCTCCTCTATCTCTTGAGCCCTTATAAGCTACAGAATGTTTAAAACTGAAGAAGTTGTGGTCGCATAAAAATATTATCTCCATTTATGGGCCCTCGAAATGACGATACATTTAGGAGTGTTGTGAGCTCAATATTTTTCAATTTTTAAAATTCAAGTGTTATTTAAAAGCTCCTGTTAAAAGAAATTTAATAAGGGTAGTTTTACAGGTTTTTTTATGGAAGTTTATAATAAATGTCACTGTTTTAGTTAAGTGCGAAAATCAATTGGCCAACTTTAAGCTCGAATATCTCGATAACTCTAAATGGTTCATCAGTATCATTTTGTTTGACGCAGCCTCAACACATTTAATGTGCTCCGTGCGCTTACGTTGCGTAAGCGCAACTTAGAGAGGAGGGTGATGTAATGGGCCCAGCTACAATTACATAAGTAGGTAAAAAATTATTTAGTTATTACATAAGTAGGCGAAGTGGCACACGGGTAGCGTGTGCCAATGTGGCATCATCTGATTGGTTGATAGTGAGGAACCAGACTCATTTATTGACCAATCAATTGTAGACATGTATTTGAGTGGCTCACACGAGGCCAGGGGTTAGCCGCTCTGGTCCCAAATAAATCAGAGTTGAATTTGACACAAATCTAAGACTTAGTTTTATTATTGCGAGCTTCCTCCACATTATAGTGTAAGCTAGTGACGGTAACTCTTACCCTTTTACAATAGAGTGGGAAGTGGCAACCCATCTTGGTGAGCTCAAGCGAGGATTTGAGTCGGGTAGTCTGAACGAGGACACTATCGAGAGCATCGACGAAACCCATTTTAGGATCGACTTTGACAACGGCAAGACATTAGGTTTTCCTGGCGAAAAAAGCATCAAGTATGCAGATGTTGTATTTAGAGGAGAGGGAATGACAATGGTTGTAAGGATTTCAGGTGGCGCCAGCGGTCGAATTCATCCTTTAATGATGATCTTTCACAATGCATCGTCAAGTTATTCAATTCGCGGCGTCTCCGACAAAGTACCAGGTATCTGCTATCGTACAGGTCCAAAGGGGTGGATGAGTAATATAGTGCTACGCCAGTATCTTTGCGAGAAGAGAGCAATGAACGCTGACCCCCGAGGCCGTGAGAAGCGCATTTATCTCGATAACTGTTCGTCCCATCTAGACGAAGATGAGTGCAAGAATGAGCTAGCGAATCTGAACGCTCGTTTAGTTTACTTCCCCCCGAGCGCGACTGATCTGTATCAACCTGCCGACTCGTTTGTCATTGCTGTGGTGAAGTGCTTTCTCAGAAATAAGAGAATGGGCCAAACAGGGGGGTCGCTATCCCAAATCAGTGACAATCTCAAGTGATTAGAGAGGGTTTGGATCGCCCGGCGCGGATGCACGTTGCCTGAGGTGGATTGGCCATGACGAGCAGCGTCCTGTACGAGCCGACGATGGATCTGATATGAGAGACGTACGCGAAGGCAAAATTACCCAGGAAGGGCTCGGATCCACCCTTACCTGGGTTCACTTAGGTTGATATGGGATATACTTTGTACGGGTGGATCGAGTGTGGATCTTATAAAGGAATGATGGAAGGTGTCTTTGAAGGTGGACCTGGTATCAGTGACTAACGAGAAGGCAAGATCGACGGCGACATTTTCCAGATCCCATACTTCCGAGTCCGGATCCAAAGGGGTGAGGATCCCACACGGAGTGACCTGGATCCAGGATATGGGGATAGTGGATGCAGTGGATCTCGAACTTTCGTGGGACGGTGGAGCTCACAGACGGTCGCAAGACGATGTTGGATGATTGGAGAGCTCAGATCCATGACGAGTGTACACTTACAGTGAGGTGGATCAAAGCGACCTGGATCCGGAAGAGTGTACCCATAATATGACGACCATGATGATTACGCCATGGATTCGGTGGATCTGATGATAATACAGCTGGGATGATGGGTCAAGGGGAGAAAGGACATGCAGCCGATCCTGGTAAGGGATTTAACAGGTAAAAGACATAGAAGGTAGAAATCCAGGCAGGTATAGGCTTAAATATCAATACAGACTCCAATTTGCACAGTGACACGCAAGTGCCTTCCTGCCCTCAAGAACCGGAACTACATTGGCCGTACGAGCTCCGAGAAGGTTGGGAATTGCGAATCTAGTGTTGGTAGTGATAACTGGATAATACATTGGCCAGATCCTACAACCTAGTGAGCTTTTCCTTTACTTGTGCAGATCAGAAAGGTTAACCGGATTTACTACTTGGCCGGCAACACTCTAGAGATTCTCAACTCTCAAGATCCCGTCACAGGAGGCGGCAAGTACAACGCAAAGGAAACGCATAGGCAAGGGAGCACACCCGCAAGGCAGCCCTACGGCCAGATCCACGATCTTGGCCCTGGATCCACTTAAGCTCGAATATTCGCTTGGTATCCAGAAACAACTGCGGACGCAGAGTGAAGATCTTACCACTACTACTCCACGCCATCCCCACGTCTCGCCAAGACGCTCAAGCTTCACCACTTGAACTCTTCGGAAGTTACCGAGAGAGCAAGATCCCGCCCTAACGACGGGTACGCAAGGTGAGGAAAGTTCAGCAGAACACGGTCATCGGGAGACCCCCTCCGTTAATCGGTGTCTGGGCGCAGTTGGTAAGTTGGATCCAGCAATCTTTCGCAGATTTTGCTGATCCCGCTGCACCACATTGCTAAAATCAAATATGCCTGGCGCCGCAAGTGGAACGAAAAGAAGATCGAGCTTATCGAAAAAGCGGAGTGGCAGAACACTGTGCGGAAGGACGGAACATGGTCGGGAAAGCTCAAGAAGCCAGGTAAGAAATTTTTCCTGTCTATGTCTGCTGAATGCGTCCGTGAGGTGAATGATCATCGTGATAAATACGGCATCAACTATGCCAGGAAGGCAATGATCAGGTGTTGTCTCTCGCTGGGAATCGACGGCACCTGGAGCCGAAAGCAGCTATTCCCGCATCTCCAGGAAATCATTCAGAAGCACCCGATGAGTTTGCAGGCAAAACTTCAGTTACTAGATCTGCGAAAATAGATAACAGTATGAGCGACAGCGTCAATAGTGACCGCTGAAGTTACATACATCATCAACAAGAGTGCCGATGTATCGGGGTACGTAGCCCTAAGTGTACCCCTGGTTACATGAAGTGTGACACGTCATATTTCGGGATATTTGGTACAAGGTACCAAGGTTGTCCGAGGCCAACCATTGGCTGATGACATTGCATTTCTATAGGTGACTTATAGTTTGTATTAAACCCAAGCTTTATCTACTTATAAATATGCTCAGCTTACATTCTACCTTAAATAGGTCACTTCGCTCTCTTTTGATAAAGAGGGGACCTGTGAACTGCCGTTCACTGAGAGTTTGTATACTCTCGGAAGCTAACTTCCTCTAGCGCAAGGTGCTGTGTGACCCCGTCACACTTGGTAGCACTCGTAATCAATCCACGCCACCGCGGGTAGACTACCTGAACCTCTCCGAAGTCCGTCGCCATGGATATGAACGACTCCTCCCATATGAACGACTCTCAGTTCGAGTCGGTTCGGAAGATGGCAGGCATCTTCGGGATGGAGGCCCTGCAGAGCCTGGTGGTGTCAACACCGGCCGAACAGCTCGAGCGCGTCAATGCGTTTGACGCGTACGAGCATGGGATCATCGCGCATGTGCGGGAGAACCTGCAGGCTCCGGCGGAAGCAAATCCGCCTCACCCGAAGCCAATACGGCTGAAGGGTAAGCCGTATGAAGGGAAGGAAGGCGAGAACCTTCACTTCTGGGTCCGAGAAGTAGAGCTCGCGATGGACGCGGCTCTGATCTCGACCGAGCAACTGCGTGTTGCTTTTGCACTCTCCAACCTTAGCGGTCGTGCTGAGAGTTGGGTGTACACGCGGGAGGCAACATCCCCTGGATGGTTCACATCCTGGGCTCAACTGTGCGAACAGCTCCGAGCCGCGTTCCTCCCGGCGGTTTACGAGTACCGCCAGCGTTCGCGCTTCCTCTCGCGCAAGCAAGGGAGGCGTGAGCCGCACGAGTACGTGCAAGAGATACGGGAACTCACGGTGTCCCTAGTGGGAAACCCACTCAGCGAACACATCAAGATGACTGCGTTCATGGACGGCCTTCGAGTGGGCCCCGCACGCACTCAGCTGTTCCGGGTGCAGTCAAAAACCCTTGAAGAGGCGATTCAAGTGACTCTTTAGGAAGAATACAGCCATCGCCCAGTGATGACCAACAATAATAAAGAGGTTGTAGTAAGAATCTTGATTCAGGATAATTAGAGTATTTTGTAATTAGATCAGGTATGCATGGTGCCGACCCAGATAACTTAATAAATTTAAAAATATCGAGGCGCATAGGGGGGCCTAGCTTTTTGTAATACTTAACCCGCCGAAGCGTAGCGGAGGCAGGAAGGCCAAAACAAGGAGAACAAAACCTAAACTACCGCCGCGTAGCGGCGGCGCTCGGCTAGCTAATAATAAGGACAGCCTGGATTCAGTGACATATGGACCGTATCAAATATCCGTTGAGAGTTCAGTAGTGACGCCGTCGAGTCTCTTGCACCTTGGAGTCACCGTACATCACGTGACCGAGGGTACGTCGCTTGAACATCTTGGTCGGTGCCGCATCTTTGTCGATGGGCGAGTATCTGGAGAAATCACTACACCACAGTACTTCTTCAAGCTCATCGACGTCTGGAAGACGTAGCAGGGTCAGCCTGTCGGCCAGATACAGTGATAGCCAACAATAATAAAGAGGTTGTAGTAAGAATCTTGATTCAGGATAATTAGAGTTTTTTTTAATCAGGTAAGCATGATGCTGACCCAGATAACTTAATAAATTAAAAAATATCGAGGCGCATAGGGGGGCCTAGCTTGTCCACGACAAGGAGCTCCTGGACATGAAGTATGCCCTTGTGAAGTTTTGGATTCACCTTCTGGGCTCACGGCCCTTCGTGATCTACACAGACCACGAATCCTTGAGGACGACGACAAATTCGCCTCACCCCTCCCAACGGATGGCGCGGTGGCTGTCCTTCTTCGCGGAGTACAGCTTTCGCGTCGAGTACAAGCCGGGCAAGCTCAACGTGCTTGCGGAAACGCCCTCTCTCGGCGTCCTGTCTATGAGTTGGCCCACATCACACGGGTGACAACGGATCTATATGATCGGATACGCATGGCGGATCGGGACGATGAGGCTGTCGCACCTATCGTCAAGTTCCTCACGGCAGGAACGAGCGCGAAGTCCGACTGGCTCTCGTCGCGACAGCGCTCACGGCTCCACCGATATGGGTAGAAGGATGGCCTCCTCTATTACCAGGTGGAGCCCAATGAACCTCCACGGGTGGTCGTACCCAACGACGAGGATCTAAAGTTCGATGTCCTCGCGGAGGCGCACGACGCGCCCTCCAGCGGCCACTTGGGCCGCGAGAAGACCTTTCTGTCGGTTTCTCAGGCCTTCTGGTGGACCCACATGTACAAGTGGGTCGCCCGATACGTTAAGACATGTGAAAATGTCAGCGGGTCAAACCCGCAGGGCACTCTTCGGCTCCACTACAGAGCCTGCCCGTACCGGCTGACTGTTGGAAGTCGATGAGTCTTGACTTCATCTTTGGGCTTCCCGCCGACGGACACGGCAACACCGGAATTTTGGTGTTCGTGTGTCGGCTGAGCAAGACGGTACATCTCGCTCCGGTTCCTGTCACTGTTACAGGCGAACAAACCGCAAGGTTGTTCGTTGATGGCATGTTCCGCTATCACGGTCTCCCGGAGACGATTGTCTCGGACCGAGACCCGCGGTCACGGCTGCGCTTTGGAAAACGCTGTTTCCTTTACTGGGAACCCGTCTACAGATGTCCACTGCGGACCATCCGCAGACAGACGGCCAGACAGTGCGCGTCAATCGAGTGCTCGAGGACACTCTGCGCAGTGTGTGCGCGGCAGCACCACGTACGGGGTCGACGCAGCTTCCAGTTGCTAAGTTTGCGCTCAACAACGCGGTGCACGCGTCCACGGGGCTCACGCCGCTCTACTTGAACGGCTTTCGTCACCCCAGAGTGCCTCTCACCCTTCGAGGAGACACTGACTCCTCTATTCTAAGTGGGGGGGAGGCTCGGAAAGGTCTTTCCTCCCAGGTCTCGGATGTGAGACCAGCTTCGCTGCGGAAACAGGTGGGATCCTTTATGGATATCAAGCTGAGCGTTGTCAGCAGGGTCCGCGATGCCATGGCAGCGGCCCAGGATAGACAAAAGGAGTACTCCGACAAACATGGAAGAGGAAACTTAAGTGTATTTAAAGTGGGGGACTTAGTGCTACTAGACACGAGGAACCTACCTCTTGACACTGTCAGCTCTGTCGGCAGCAACAAGCTGAAGCACCGCTACATCGGACCATTTGCAGTCCTGGACAGACATGGTGCGTCGTACACCATCGACCTGCCAAAGTCAATGACGACGCACCCGACGTTCTATGTTGGACGTCTTAACCGGTACTTTGATCCGCAGGGGGTTGCTGACTCGCAGACCCACCTTGGCCCAGCTCCTCAAAGCGAGGGCGGGCCACAGACGTCGACAAAGAAGTCAGAGCAGGCACCCAAGCCTCGGTCGGAACGGCAAGGCTGCGGTCAAGACCGTACGCCGGAGGGGCTCCGTACGAACGGACCCCGGAGCCATACGCCGAGTACGCTGAGTACGTCGGGTACGCACCATACGCGTACGTCTGGGAGTGTGCCGCAGGCGGCTCCGGACGCGGCAGCAGAGCCACGATCCGTCGGATCATGCGAAAGGCCTCGTCCAGATCGGACGAAGAGGCCCGGCGATCCACTCGCAGATGCAGGCTCGCGACCTCTCGCTACAACAGGTCCAGGCAGCCCGCAAGACGAGCGAGCTCGCCCTGACTCCCGGCCTGGGCGGCAGCATCACCGCCAGTCCCAAGGCCAAGTGCAATCTCCAGCACGAGGACACGTTGACGAAGGCGGTCAACCTCAGGGCCCTGTGTCGGACCCGCAGCCGGAGCACTCGGACGAGAGTGGCGCTCGGGAGGCGCCGAGTACTCGTACTCTTACGAGGGCACCTCCGACCCTGCTTGACCGGAATGGAGAAGTCCACTTCCACGTGGAGCGGATCCTCCAGGAGCAACGGCGTCGCGGTAAGCGACAGCTCCTTGTGAAGTGGAGGGGTTATGCCCACTCCGAGAACTCGTGGAAGCCGATTGAACGGCTCCTGATTGACTGCCCGAAGGCTGTCGCAATCTGGGAACAGAAGCGGCGGCAGCTTCATAAGTAGTCCGGGGCTTCTTGCCCGAACGAGGTACGGACGTTGAATACACTCCGTACCCGCGCTCATCGTGAGCGCTGGAAGCCGCACGCTTCAGGATGTCCCTTGGCAGCATGCGCTTGCTGACCAAGTGGGCAAAACCGAACACGAAGATCACGCTGGTCCAGGATGCGGGACAGCAGCTGACCTTCATGGAGCTCCCGTAACTCCGTGGGTGAGTACTTGAGAGACTCCACCCCAGCCCAGAACATGTCCTCACAAGAACTCCAGGTGGGGCAGTTCTCGGGCAGAGCCCAGGGGTAGCCCCAAAGAGGGTAGAGACCACCCCGGCTCTCGGGATTCTTGCGACAAGTCGTAAAGTCCTTAAGGGGGATGCGGTGTGGCGCGAGAAGCACACACCGAGCAGCCTCCAAGTTGTCAGCGAACAACTGTTCCTTCTGAACAAGGGCACGTTCGTAAATGCCCCTAGGCGCCCACAAGGCCACGAGGAGCGACGAGAAGCTCTAGGAAGAGGTCAGCCCCAGAGCTCTCCTCGGGAGGCCAATACCCTCTTCAGTTGATGATAGCTCTCTGGCTGACGGGTGCCACCACCGAACCCCCACGCACACGCTGGGCAGCCTGGAAGTCCTCCTGCTGCTGGTCGAGGTCATTCGTGACCTCCCTGGGCTCAGAGATTGCACCCTCCTCCTCCTCTTCCTCCTCCTTCTCGTCCTCTTCATCCGAGAAATCGAAGAGGCCCCGATGGGAGTACCCAGTCTCCTTCTCCTTACGGAGTGGAGACTTCGAAGCCGTACGCTTCTTAGAGGGCGCCTTCGGCTTTAGCGGCCTTAGCACGCGCAAGACCCTCGGCAAGCGAGAGACGTTTGCGGGGATTCTCATCCTCATCGCTGGCAGCTTTGGGAGTGCCCTTAGCTTTGACGGCCGGACTCTCAGAGCGCACAGACGTCCTGGGACTGTGATCACCTTGATCACTAGAGAGCGACTGCACGCTATCGTCTTTGTGTTCACTGGGCACTGGGCTATGCCCCTCCGCAGAGCCCGCAGGAGCATCGTGCGTGCTCTCGGACTCGGCTTCGTCCTCACTGCCAGAGTCGAACTCACGTTCTACGAACCGAGGGTTTGGATGATTGTCTGGAGAAGCTGAGGGCGACGGGCTGCGGCGCTTGCTTGTTCGCTTGCCCACAGCCTTGTCGGCCGATGAACCGATCGCCTCGGAGGCCGCCTGAGTAGCCTTCTGAAGTGCCGAGCCTTTGCCGTGAGGCTTAGTGCTCTTGGCTTGCGCCTTTCCGGCAGCAGCCTTGAAGCGTGTCTTCGCACCGCTCCTTGCAGTGTCACGAGACATGGTTAACGGTCGAAGCGGAGACCAAGACGAAGAGCGCACAGATTGCTGCTCGAGGCTCTAACTGTGAAGTGAGGCTCCGCCGCGCTCGCGCGGCCAAGTCGATGGTTTTCGACTTTGAGAATGAAAGTTTGTGACGAACACCTCTTCATTCTGATTGGTCGGTAAATGGAACCTAAGTGGGGGAGAATGTAACGGGGTACGTAGCCCTAAGTGTACCCTGGTTACATGAAGTGTGACGTGTCATACTTCGGGATATTTGGTACAAAGTACCAAGGTCGTCCAAAGCCAACCATTGGTTGATGACATTGCATTTCTATAGGTGACTTATAGTTTGTATTAGACCCAAGCTTTATCTACCTTTAAATATACTCGGTTTACAATCTACCTTAAATTGGTTACTTCGCTCCCTTTCGGCAAAAGGAGACCTGTGAACTGCCGTTCACTGAGAGTTTGTAAACTCTCGGAAGCCAGCTTCCTCTAGCGCAAGGTGCTGTGTGACCCCGTCACAGCCGATAAGTGACACGAATTGTACAGTACCACACATAAAATAGTGTCAGTTCAAAATAGTGACACTGTCATTAATATATGAGACCACGCAAAACAAAATGATACTTACGAACCTAAGTACGAATCGCGGTTTAAGCACTCTAAACGAAAGCGGGCACTGAATCTGTCTTTTAAGCATCTACATGTACCTGAATTAATGTACATGTATTTAAACTACCTGACAGATACTGTCTGCCAGATAGGGTGCCTTCCATAAATAGCATAAGCACGTGTCATATTTGCAGCAGATAAGCCTGTCATACTTTACATGTATGCTGAGCTTAAGTATCAAAACGTCCACCACAAATACCATAAATGAGGCATATCTCAAAGACCTCTGTCCTGTTTATATGTCGCTACGTAGATCTTACACAGACCGAACTCATTATATGGAAGCGTACCCGACACTTCGAATGGGACACAAGCAGGGTGAAGCTCTTCTTGTACGTCACTTCGCAATTTACGCACGTCCGGGCGATAACCATGGAGGCGTAGCAGTCCCTGATGACGCCAGATCGGACTCTGTGCTCTGGCTATCGGGTACTTCCTTGGTCTCCGGCGATGCCCTGCCCTGCATGACGTTTGGAGGAGTATTCTCGTCGTCGCTGTCAAGCACGCAGCGAACCTTCCAGTGCAGTCCGGGGTGTCTTAGATGCACCATGTCTCCTGTAGACACATACATGAGCGTTAAATAACAACACATAAACTTTACTGCTTGTCACCCACCTCTTCTCGCCTCTGGCCGAAATCGAAAGTGATGGCCAACTTGAAGTTGCGGAGCTTTATGCCAGAGTTTAAGTCGCTGGCTTCTATCAGAGTGATGGTCGACATAAAGTTTACAAATTTCTATATTAAATTTTAAGATGGCTACACGACATAAATCTAGGGGTAGGTGCGTCTCGTGAGACCAAATATACGTCTCACGAGAATTTATGTCATCTTAAACTTTGACATATCTGCTGCAAATATGACACGTGCTTATGCTATTTATGGAAGGCACCCATAGGCTAAGTGCATGCATTTTAAAACAACCTACTTCGAAGTACTTAACAGTCGTCGACATCGAGAGGTTTTTTAAATCTAACTTTTCTGTTTTAAATCCGATTTTGCTCAAATTTTCTGAGTGTCTTATGTGTGTACTGAGTCCAGTACCGTATGCGGAAAGTTTAAAAGAAAATGGTCTTTTCAGCCAACCGTATGGTCGTATTCTGACTGTGGAAGGCAAGTAAAGGATTTTTGTATGGAATGAAAGTCCAACCGTTTTATAGCCTAGATCGAGCGCACAAAACCACGCGTAAAAATGAGACGGGAAGAGGCAGACATCGATTTGTTCTTACTTTTTAAAGATCTCGATTTAATAAAACGACCTCTTTTTATTAAAAATCGAGCATCAGAAATAAAACTTTGTTTGCCACACCATTTTGTAGGATTTGGAGAAGCAGTGACCATCACTCCAATTTTACTTTCAATCAACCGAGCCTGCAGGAAGCCCTGCAAGTGCTCCCCGTCTTCCACGCCCCTCTCTGAGCCTCTGTCAGGATGATCTCGCGCCTGCGTCTGGGTGGATCTGGGGGCAATAACAACAATGGCGGTGCCACCACAACCTCCAGCATCTTCGGCGCCGCCGCCTCGGCCATGAGCAGTATCAGCAGTGGTGGGAGTCTTCTCCCAGGCAACAGCAGTGTCGAGAGTGCAGCGGCCACGGCAGCAGCTAATCACGCGTCAAGCTCGGGCAATACCGGAGCCTCAGGAGCTACAGGTACTTCATCCTCTTCTAGTAAAGATATGCCCCGGGGATGGCGACTGGTTAGCAGCCGGAATTCCGGGAGGGGTTATTATCTACACATTGCCTCGGGCCAAACCCAATGGAACTGGCCCACTGGGGCAGACACTAAGCGTAGGCGGAGCTCAGCGCCCCGGCCTCCTGTATATTCGCTCACTTGACTGTGATTTATTGTTGCTGGCAGGTTTGGACACGCCCAATAGTGGCAAAGCAGCTAGTGGAGGCTTCTTCGGTGTCTCGCGTATGGTAGCACTCGTCAACCAGGCCAATAGAAGCTTACAGACGTCGCTACAGAGCACCAACGTCACCCCTGGGGGTAAATCAGGCACACAGTCGAGAGGGTCGGGCTCACAGGACATCGATCGCGATGGTCAAGTCGTCGTGGAGATCTTTGAGAACGAGCGTCTTGAAGGAAAGCTGCAGCCAATGGACCCTAAACGCTTCAGTGATCGCCACGCGGCACCAGGTGCAGGACAAGACGAAAGGCCCGAGGGTGATCTCCCTGCAGGTCACGAGTGGGTCACGGATTGGGAAATTGATCAGAATTATACAGCAGTGGATCGCGATGGGTGGACATATGCAGCAGATTTCGTGGAGATTGTACGTTTACTCGGGGATGATCTAAGTCACGCTTCCCGTCACCCCACAGACGCAGTGCGTCGTCGTCGATGGATCCGTTATCGCCAGCCAGTAGAAGAACACACTCCCCAGTCTCCAACAGATGCAAATGGATCAAAGTCTTTAGCGTCGTCAGCTACCTCTAATAACTGGGCTGATTCAAGCAATGGACAAGGCGACGACTATATGCTGGGTGATAACGACGACCCATTCATGCGCACTGCTCAAAAGACCCAAACAGGATTCCGTGTAAACGTGAACTTTGCTCATCGTGGAAAAAAAGACAACACAAAAGACTATCAGAGCATCAGTCTGACGGACGTCATGTGGTTGGTGAACGCCCACGATGTGACAAATGCGCCCACAGAAGAATTGATGCGCGAGAAAACTGCCAACCTGGAGGAACAGATCAAGGAGGCCACTATGCGATCGAAATCGTTGGAAAAAGATCTTCGTGCCCAGCATGACAAGCAGACGAGGGAACTTACGTTGCAACAGAAGAAATTTGATGCGCTTGTGGCGCAGTACAAGAAAATTCAAGCGGAGAATGAAACGCTTCAATCTAGTGTATCGGGGCATCGCGTTACAGTAGAGGCTTTGCGCAAGGAAGCGGTACGTTTTGGAGCCTAAAACTGCTGGTGAATTTGATGGATCTCTAATCTGGATGGTGCTGTATTGTTGTTGTCAATCTTGACAGACTGAAAAGGATATGCTGGCGGTAGGTGCTTTACTTTTTGACACGCGGTGTTAATGTGGACAGGAACTAACTCCCGTTTGGGTGTGTAGAACGAGGAGCAACGAGCACTTAACGCAGCAACGGCAGCTCAGAACCAGGCACTTGAGGAGAAGGCGAAGGCTCTTGCAACTGCACGTATGCGCTACAAGCGAGACAACAAACAACTTGCCGCCGCCGTGGAGGATGCAAAGAAGCGACTGGAGCAACACAAGGCTCAGGCCAATATGGACTCACAGGACCCTGTCGCCAAGGATCTGAAAACTGAAATGGATAAGGTGCGACAGCTGCACGCGAAACTGGAAGCGGTGCGCCAGCATCGTCTCGTCGTCGAAGAGGAGAGCAAGGCACTATTTAACCAAGTGGTAGAGAAGAAGGCTGACCTGAAGTTCAAGTCGAAGAAGAAGGTATGCTCTAGGGTGGATCAGCACATCTGCTAGACTTGAATAATGATGCTCGTTATGTGTGTGATCGCTACAGATGGAGACGGCGCTTAGTGAGGTAGACGCGAAGATTAAGACGCTGAAGGAGGAGCAAGCTTCTGTGTCGAAAAGTCTGGGACAGAAACCTGAGGGCGACGCTCTACGCAAGATTAATGCCCGACGGAACGACATCAGAAGTGAACTTGGCGCATTGAAGGAGAGACGGACTATGTTGCTTGCGGAGAAGCGGAAACAGGAGGGTGTAGAGCTGTAAGAAAGAGGTTTCGCTGGAGGTGTGCTCAGTCCCCACCAGTGGGTCTTGGAAGATGTCGTGACCGCGTTGGTTACGAGGCAGCATTCCGACGGTTGGTTGTCAAAATTTACACGTGCTTGTTGAACAACGTATGGGGTTCTCTTGATAATATTTCCTCGTACAGGGTTGTCGAGGCTCCCACACAAAAACACAGGTGACGAAACCCCTTTTTCGTGTGATGCTCCTAACTGTTTACTGTACAAGTACCTGTTTTCCACAGTGCTACAGCAACGTGCAAATGTTTTTTTTTCTTCTTTATTTGCTCGAAAATTATCTCTCCACCCGAGAGATTTCCAGTGCTGAGCACAGAGTCTCGATTGCAGCATCCAGCATGTCGTCGAGCACGAAAGCCACGTTGGACCCGAAGCAGCTCACATTAAGAACCTGCGCGTCCGTGGTGCAGCCAGACATGACTGCCACTACACCAGTCTCATCGAAGCCGTATGCGCGTCCACTAAGCTTGATCGCGCGCCATCGATCGGGTGACACTATCAGCGATTCTTTCTCGAAGGATGACAAGCAGCGCTCGTCCATGATGAGACTCACCTCCTCAGCCGTCTCACATAAACACCAGAAAGACATTTTACCTGTGTCTTCTAGTGGTTCACTTTCATTCTCGGTTGATACTGTTCCAGTAGACAACAGCACAAGCTGTGTGAGTCCGTAGGCACTGACCCGAAGAGCGTCTTTCTGAAGTCTCACAAGAACAAGCGAGTCCGGGTACACTGCAAAAGAATCGACTGTGGTTAGCATACGATGACAGGTGAGGAAACAAATTATGCACCTCTGAGATACTGGCCGTCTCCCACACGAGAAGCGCTAGCAGCCTCCTCACAGCTTTCAGCTGCATCACTTGATGTGGGCTTACGGTCAGAGAGCGCGTTTTCCGCGTCCTTAGCCTGCGATCATTTGCACGGAATGGTTGACTTTACCAGCAAGTCATGTCTATATAATGCAAATCAGACGCGTACCTCCTTCAAGCCGTGCAATCCCCGCGACAACTTAGACTGCAGACACGAGATAGCAGCCTCCAGGTGGAGCTCTTGGACAAATATGACGTCCGTATCATAGGTACTCATGTTGAGGATACTGATGTGATCGTCGGCCAGTAGTTTTGACAGAAAACTCACGACACCTGGGAACTCTGCCACCATCGGTCCCAAGTGGATCTGCCAAAGCCAACACAATCAGTCCACCATGTCTATCTACCACTAGTAGTCTCAACGGTGGAGAAAGTTACCTGAATAGCTCTCCACGACTGCGGTGCCACAGTGATCAGGCCCTCCATGCCCTGTAACAAAGCATCAAGCAACATTAATATAATCTCAAAAAGAATGGCCGCATTAAAATCGGCATGTGCCGCGCACCGCGTGCTTGAACATGTCAACGCCGCTGGGATCCATAAAGAGAGTGGTGCCTTCGCGATCCGACACGATGGAGAAGATCTCGGTCTGCTTGGAGCGGCACACGTGTCTCTCGGTACGAAGACAACCGCCCTCATTCTCGTCAAAGCTGCAGCCGCTGTACAACAGAAGACTGGCAGACAACAGACACAATAAACACATCAGGTAAGGAATCATGGGATATACTGAGTTGACCTCTTGGTACGCGCACATTAGCAGCTCACGCACTTGAGCAGCGGCCAGCTGCCGTGGCGGATGTGCTCAGCCGAAACGAACACGACACTCACGAGTCCTGCGCAACATGGACAAGGTCAGCAGCGTTTCGATGCGACGCTGTAGCAGGTCTTTTAATCGGAGTAGCTGCTCGATTGCTTGGTGGCTGAAGTTCTATAGGAGACTGTAATAAAAGCGTGTTCCCATCGAAGTGTACAACTGCTAGACACGCATGGGACTTGTGACTGTAGACGGACGCACCTGGCAGTAGTGTGGCGTGAAAGTTGGAGGTGGTGACGATATCCATCTTGCTAATGGTCCGTACGATCTTGGCGTTCGCGACCTTCGCTCCGTACAGGGTGGCGAGGTGGCGGCTCTCACTTGGTGCAACAGGACCGCAGCCAGTCCGTTATATTTGGGTTAGATTTGCCCGAAAACATAATAAGCGCACCATAACTAGGCTTACGCTGGCAATACAAAAACAGTTTTTTTGGCGGATGCTACAGCTTATGCATGTATACATATTGGTATTTTTCAATTTTTCGGCAATTAAACCAAACATTTTTTAAAGTTTTTTACATGGTTCTTATGACGTGCACTTGCCGTTGCAACATGGTCGCGCGATTATACTCACCGCAAGTAGCTAAATGGATGGTTATCGTGGTGCTTGGACACGTGTGCAAGGCAAAGTTTTCTAGCTACACGAATCCAAGTTTCTTGAGCTCGGGAAGGGAGATCTCGGTTCGCAGTGCAGATTCGCAATCCAGTTCTGAAGAATCACTAGATTACGAAAGGCAAGCTGTATCCGATTGGGTGATATTATTATCTTATTGCAATGGGTTGTTAGTAGTACTATGGAATGTATAGTATTGTAGTTAATAAACAGGCTGATGTAGGACGGCTGTGGAAGTTTCTAGATGCTTCCATCCGTCTGAACTGCGGGATCGGCACTTTTCTTTTGGCGCGCTCTCCCCCAAGCTCCCCTGACTTCGATAAACTGGTAGCACTTGTTGGTCCCAGCATACTGACAATAAAGAGCCCATGCCAACGAACGCGTAGCTTCAAGCCGAGATCGACCGGCTGAATCAAGCGATGGCGGAACGCACACGAGTGCCCAGCAACCTGCCCAAGCTCACCGGCAAGACGTGCGCGAATGGCTGTTCCAGGTCGAGAACGCCTGCCGCATTAACGGAATCGCAATCGACGACGCGAACCCACGAATCACCGGGTCGGCGATGGAGAAACCGGCTTCGGGGTGGTTCCTGCACTGGGCTTCGACGACGCGAGTGGAAGAGCACACGTGGGGGGATTTTCCGTGAGCATGTGCTCCAACACTTCGAGGCGTCGAGCTACCAGTCAGTGCTACGAGATAAGCTCCAGCGTCTAAAGCAGACAGCGGACATCGAGACTTACAACGGTGAATACTCAGCCCTCATCTTTCGAGTCGAAGGCATGAGCGTGCTTGACCAAGTCCTGTTCTACGCAAACGGTCTCAAGCCTCGCACACGAAGCTACGTGAGGCTCGAGAATCCTGAGACACTGAGTAACGCCATGGACTTAGCTGTCAAGTTTGAGGTGACTCACTTTGTGGAGGACGCTAGTGAGCGCAAGGTTCGGCATGAGAAGACGAAGACCTCTAATGAGCAACCTCAAGACAACAAGAAAGCGTTCAAAGGAAAACCCTTCCAAGGAAAGGGACGGTTTAAACCGAGCTTGAATTTGAAGAGCAAGGAGACTCGTACCTGCCACGTCTGCAACAAACCTGGCCACATCAAGGCCAACTGCTTTGCGTGGAAGAAGGAGCAAGGGAAGCAGGGAAACGAGAAGACACGACAGTAAAAGAGGGTCCTGCCGTGGAGGAGAAAGTAACTGGAGCAGTTAAGTTTGATAATGTCAGCCTTAATGTTCTGTGTGAAAATTCTCTAGTCTACAAGTCACGTCCACTGTTCGCCGTCGGCGGTGATATCAGTGTGGCTGGCAAGATGAAGAAAGGATCGAAGATGCTTCTAGACTGTGGTGCAACCACGATCTACGTGCCGAAGCGGTGGGTAGAAGAACACCAGCTGAAGACAACGAAGTTCAGCGACAAGAACATTCGAGTCAAGCTAGGAGACAATCAGATTGTGGAGGCCCAGCTAGAGGTGCTACCTCTACGTATCCTTGTCGCTGGAATAGACGAGGCGTATGAATGCGTCGCAGTTGTCTACGCGATACCTGAAGAATTTGACTGCATTCTTGGAATACCTTTTCTTGAGGACACGCAACCACAGATCGACTGGAGACGTCGACTAATCGAAGGAACTGTGGTGTAGTGATTTCTCCGTAGTTGCGGATTATCACCCGTCGACAAAGACGTGACACCGCCCAAGTTGTTCAAGCGACGAACCCTCGGTCAGGTGATGTACGGAGACTCCAAGATGCAAGGGACTCGACGGCGTCACCTCCGAACGTTCAACGAGTATTGGATACGGGCACATGTCACTGAATCCAGGCTGTCCTTATTATTAATAATGGACTGGCCGGATTCGCATTCAGCGGACCATCTACGGTACGAACCCTCAGTGGCGGTTGGGATGAGTTCGCGGAAGACTCAGCGACCCTTGGAAGGCACGTTCACCGTCTGGGACAAGGCGCGGACCGTTAAAGATGCTCATGCGACGGTGCAGACGACGCTTGGCATGCAAGAAGATCCATAACGGATCATTGTTCACTTGATATTTGTATACTTGATTAGGACTTCTTATTAGGAATAGGCCCGAAAGGGTAAGCTTAAATACAGAACAGAATTTCCACTCAAGCACACAGAGCGACGTCCGGCTTCAAGGTAAGCGTCAGGTCAAGCTTGTTTGAGTGTGTTATGCCTGTCGGTGAGCTCGAAGCTCTGTAGCGAGGGTTCATCCGGCAAGGCCAAGAGACTTTGTGTATTGGCCGATTATTATCGGGAGGTTTTACGTGACGGCTTATTGTTGCCTATTTGCACGACTGGGAGTGCTTGGATTGCCTCCCTTTTATTCTTCCTACCGAGTGTTGAACACTCGGTGATCTCGTAAAAGGCTTACCCGTGCCTGGCACCCTTCCGCTGTTGGGACCACGAGGATTCAAAACACCTGCTAGCTTTGCTCGTGCTAGTAGCGTGTTCTTATTTTTACTGGTTGGTCTATATAAGTAGTTGACAAGGTCCAGTTTGTCCCGGTGCAAGGGCAGAACTGGGGTCTTCAGGTCCGCCCGAGCGATCGTTTACTATCCTAGTAGACGTATTGTTGTGGGAACGTCCTAACTGCATTTGTAGCTAGAGTTCACGTGGGATTTCCAACACCACAACTGGTGCCGCGACCCGGGAACAGATTGTGACCATTGTGAACTGTTTGTATGGCCTTCCAGTTTACGAGCTACCAAGAGAAGAAGAACAAGAAAAAGACAAGAAGCATGGCGAAAGGACAGCCGACGGTACCAGCTACGCCTGCCAAGTCAGGCGGGGCTCGCAACGAGAGTTCAAGCTCGGATGCACGCTTTGCAGCCGCCACCGAGCTTTCGGTGAGCTTTAACGACGAGACAGACATCGGTCCTGACGCCCACGATTATGAATATTACGAGGACAAGACGCCGGCTCCAGAGCCAGTCGCAGCGATACCGGAGACGGCCACGCTATCATTGGGGCCGAGCGGGACGACCAAGTCCCTTTCGAGGAGCCTCGCCGACGAGCTAGATGACGTTGCGGGACCGGAACCGGCTTATTAAGGTTATGACAATGGAACCGAGGGTTCTTAACCTTCGGTGGCGAGTGAAAAGCATTCAGCATTGCTGAAAGCACCTCGCCCACCTATCAACGGTGATACACCAGCCGCCAAGCGCGTTTTTGACCGCGTACAAGCGCTGATGCAGAATGATGAGTGGATGCAGCTGTTCAAGCCCATCCCCAAGAAAAAAGCCGACTGGCCTGCGCTTGCGCAGGAACTTCAATGCCCAGTCAACTCGGTTTCGACTACCCAAGTCGCCGAGGATTCAGTTTCGCTACTGTTGTCGCTGGGCTTCGAGAACGAGACGTACCCATCGACGATGTCGCTCCAGGATTGGAGTCCACATGAAGCCGGAGCTGCTCTCCAGAAATGGAAGAAGAAGCTTCGGAAGGCGTTTGGCGCCGTTGGCATCAATGCCGGAAAGCAGCCTGTGAGTCGACCGATGATTCAAGATGAAGATCCGTCCAAGATTTCACTGCCGCCGACGCCCCAACGACTCGTTCGTACTCCTCCGACCAAGCGTGGAGCTGAGCGTGGTGCCTTTGGCACTACCGAAGCTTCACCGTACTTTCAAGACTCGCACATGGTTACGCCACGTTCGGAGAGCCGTATGCAACGTATTTACGCAAGTAACGAGGGTTCGTTCGGTTGCCGAGGCGGTGCGCGAGCTCCCAAAGATGGTGCCGGACGTCGTCAAGTCGACAGCGATGGTTCGTCCAGTGACGATGACATTTTGGTGCGTACATTCGACGAGGAAGATCCTCAACTCGAGTTGATGCGTCAGATGAATGAGCTAGCGACGCTGAACGACGTGGACCCAACACCGAGGATTGAAATGACTTCGCACCGACCGCTGGATCGCATCACGCCGTTCTCAGGCTCTCGCAACAAGAGCGAGAGCTGTATGCAGTGGCTGCGTGGGTTCGTCTATGAAATGACTGGAGCCCACACAGATGCCGACAAATGGTGCATTCCATATGAGCTAAGTCTCCGGGACGGAGCCATTCATTGGTTCCGTCAACTTCCGAAGAAGACGAAGCGCAAGTGGAAGCTGTTGAGCGATGCGTTCATCCGCTACTACTGCTCGCAGTTCACTCAGACGGCACTGTCGTGTTACTACTCCGCCAAGCGGGAACGAAATGAACATCTGTGCGACTACATAAACAGGCTGAATGGCTACGCTCGGACCGCCCGTCTACACTTTGAGAAGAGTGGTCGCGACGCGAAAGAACACGTACAGCAGTTCCTGGCAACATGCGACGATGACAAGCTAGCGGAGAGTCTCTACCACGCTCGAGTCGCCGACATTCACGAGCTCGAAGAGATCATCGAAGATGTTCTCAAGGGCAAGGAGAGAATGGCCAAGCGTGACAGTGAGTACCGATACTCCAAGAGTCGTGATACGCGACGCGACGATGGGTACGCCCGCAACAACCGGCGTGATGACCGTCGCCGCGATGACAACCGAAGCAAACCGAGAGTGACGCTCATTAAAGCCACGGTGGATGACCTACTAGCTGAATTAGAAGGTCGTGAAGCTGCTCAAGGGGGCAACGAGTATTCAAACGAAGATCCGAACGCTTACAGCGATGTCCAAGACGAGTACAACGACTTTCAGCCCGATAATACGGATGGTGATTTCTCATTGGATGAAAACGACCGATACCTCGCCGCTGCTAACGAAAATGAGCGCCGTGCAGCTGCTGAAGGCACCTACGCACGTTCAGACAACCGTCAACCGCGTGGAAACACGTCCGATCGCGAGAATGGCTTCAATCAAGATCGCCGAGGTGGTGACCGTGGGTTCAATCAGGACCAACGCGGTCGACGTGACTTCAACCGCGACAACCGACGCCCACAGTACGGACCATGCGCGGTGTGCGGTGGCATGAGTCACTCCGCCCACTACTGTAACAAGCGATGCAAGTTCTGCAAGCAGCTCCACGATGCTGGACAATGCGAACTTTTCCGCAGCTTCCAAGACCTTGCCAAATTCGTGCGCACTAAAGGCACGAAGGAGGAACTCCCGCCAGAGCTCAAGGCCGTCGTTCAAGAACGTCATTTAAACTAGGCAGCCCGCCAACTACAACTGGGTTGGTCCCTATCGGGCTGCCACAGTTAACCGAGCCTTCAATGGAAGCAGAGTGTATCTTTGCTTTCATTGGGCAGAGTGAATGGCCTAATAATTACGTAACAAGTGCGAACACGACGGAAAATGAAAAGGAGAGGAGTAAAATCCTCGGTGGAGGTGTTGGAGAGAGAGTGGAGTGTGCTGATGCTGATGAGGGCACCAGCGAGGGTTCGTTCGGCTTGGTGTCGAGTGCAGCGCGAGACGATCCCAAGGGTCACTCGAAGATGATGAAGTTGAACCCTGGCGAGAGACAGGGGTGGTGGTCGGCCAAGAAATTCGACCGACGGATCAGAATGAGAGCTCTGGTGCAAGGCGCTGTGAACGACCAGCGAACGAGGATTCTCCTCGACACGGGAGCGAACGTTAGTGTGATCACTGACGCCTTTGCTAAGAAGTTGCGACTCCGAGATGTACCTGATCACGGACGCCGCATTGACATTCAAGGTATTAACGAAGGCAAGGTGTCTACGACGCGGCGAGCGTGCGTCAAGATCACGCTCGGATGGGAGATGGTGTACGAGTTCGAGATGTGGGTAATGGCGCATAGTGCAGGTGTCGACGTGGTACTCGGGACCGACTTTATGATCCCAGCTGGGATTCGGTTGGACCTATTTCACGGCGCGGCGCAATTACCGCACGAAGTTCAAATCCCACTGATCAAGACCAAGAACATGATCGACAGCGAAGAATACGGCTCCCATGTTAACGCCGGGCCACCCGAGCGTTTGGACATTCAAGCGCACGAGTGGCGAGAATATCGACTAGCGAAGCGCCACGTCGGTCTGGAGGAACACGTACTGTGGGTTCGTCGAACGAACAAGCTAATCCCGTCAGTAACGAGGTTTCGACGCGGACAGCCTCAGAGCATTCGATTGACCAACGTGTCTGATCGAACTGTGTACCTACCGGCACACGATTCGATCGCGATGTGGATTCCAGATGGGGATTTGCCACGAGGTGACGGCTATGTGCGTCTGGAGTCCAAGAAGTACCAAGACTGGCAAGTGTTGGCCTACGAAGGTTGTAGAGACCGCGAGCTCTTTCAGCGTGAATGTGAAATTTACGAACAATGGCTTGCAACTCAGCCTTCGGTAGTTGATCGACCGGACTATCCAGAACCCAGTGGGGTGCTAGCACGACCTCTAGAAGACTCGCTAGTGAATTCTAGTGATCGTCTGACGTGTGCAGAGCGCTGGGCACTGATCCTGGAAGAACGTGAACGAGTGGAAGCCTGTCTGGCATCTGGGGTGACAGCCGGGGATTCGGCTGACGGTCAGCCTTCCGAAGAACCTTTGGACACGTACACGACAACCCATAACGGAAGCAATAACGTGAACGAAGCCTCGGTAGTGCGTACACACGAACTACTGAGGACGATAAAAGTGGTACATACGCCAACGAGTGTTAGTGTCCAGTCAGGGGTGACCACGGAAGCGACAAGTAACAGCACTGGATTAAATGGAGTCACCTGTTTTGACGAAGCTGTCCCGGCCTTGTGTGTCACCAAATCTGCGAACGAGACGTCGGTGGTTGATCCAGAGGATGCAGGCATCGCGCTGAAGGTGTTGAGTACGGCACCGAGTATTCATTGCAAGATTGGTGCGAATGGCGAACTGTCGAGACGGCGGCAGAACGAGGAGCTGAACAAAAGTCAGCAACCCAATATGTCGGCGGCCCGCGCATTCAATATTGCGAACGACGACTTGGCAGATGGCCCAGAGATGGGAAACCAGGATGGGAAGGAGATGGACCAAGCACCGACTATTGAAATCAAAGCGGACGCCAATGTTGAGTCAAGGGAAGAATCCGTAGCGACGTTGGACGGAACGTACTTCTCGGTTGCTCGAGTGTTAGCGACCGAAGGAAATGAAGCAACGGAGGATACGAGAAATGATTTCTACGAACACCCAGCTAACAACATTGGCTTGGAAGACTACGCGAAGGAGCTGGCATTCCTTCCGGATCTGACCGAAGAGATCAACACGACAATTGACTACACTGCGCCTAATGTTGCTGATCCTGAGCTGTCGACTGAGCGCCGAGAACGTCTGGTCGCGACGCTAAAGAACCACGAGCACATCCTGATTGCTAGTGGTAACGCACTGCCGCCGCCAGCCTACGGCGAGGTATGCGATATCGACACACAGGGGCACGCCCCAATTAAACAGCGTGCCCGGCGCGTACCGCTACGATTTCTCGGCAAGCGGTACGAGCTGCTGCGCGCTTTATTGCGTGCAGGACTGATCGTCTTTTCAGACAGTCCATGGGCATCGCCGATCGTGATTGTGATGAAAAAGAACGGGCTGGACATCCGGCTCTGCATTGATTACAAGATGGTGAATGCTATCACCGCGATCATGGAGTATGCAATGCCGCTAGTCGACGACCTGTTAGCAGACCTCGAGCGCTACCTGTGGTTCTGCTCGCTGGATGCAGCAAGCGGCTTCTGGGCGGTCATGATGACCTTACGAGCGCGTAAAGTGTCGGCGTTCGTCTGCGCACTCGGACATTTCGAGTGGTTACGCATGCCCTTCGGGTTAAAGAACGCGCCGATGATCTACCAGCGTATGATTGACAACGCCCTTTGAGGGTTCGTTCAACCTAAAGGAGGTTGGTTTGAATACTCGGAGAAGATGCGTTTAGCTGAAGAACAGGCCAAAGATCGTCGTGGGCCAAGCGCCGAGGGTTCGTTTCAAACGAAGTTCGCGAAGCACCGGTAGAGACCGACCCTGTACTACAACTCGTCAACAGCCCCGTCGCTGACATGTTTACGAACGGGGAACCGGACGAATTATCGCTGGTACCTGTATTTGGTCGACGGTCGTTTGTGGATGATATTTGCTTCGGTGGCGAGGATTTCGACAGCTGCCTGGCGACGCTAGACCGATTGCTGGCAAGGTTTGCACAGTGTCGGATCAGCATTAGCCTCACCAAGAGCATCTTCTGCCAACCCAAGGTGGACTTTCTGTCGCATAAAATTTCGCCAGAAGGTATCAGGGCTGACCCCAAGAAGCTTGCGGCCATCACCGAGCTTTCCTTTCCAACGAGTAAGAAGGGCATGCAGTCGTTTCTTGGAGCGGTTAATTACTACAGTCGCTTCATTCAAGACTTCGCGGTCTACGGTGCGGCGCTGTACCAGCTAAAGGATGAAGACTTTGTCGTTGAAGGTGACCTTTCTGTGGCACGTCGTTCCTTCGAAAAATTGAAGACGAGTGTTTCACATTCACCCATCCTCAGGCACTTCGATCGGTCGAAAGAAGCTCACGTCATGCTATTTGCGAATGAATGGGCGTTGAGCACTACGCTAATGCAAGAACATGAAGGCAAGTTACACCCCGTACGATTCCTCGGTCGGGTGCTAAAGGAGGCCGAGATGAACTACCATCCTGCTGAGAAGGAAGTTTGGCGTTACTTCTGCTGTTGAAGATCTGTTATGTCCAGCTGGCAGGAAAGACGCTACATGTCTATACACGATTCTCGACGTTAGAGTGGGTGCATAAGTCGAAGTCTCTCTTCGGACGCGCGGTCCAGCTCGCAGTGCTGCTATCGCAGTGGCACCTGAAGGTGCAGCGCGTGAAGGTGAAGGATGTCGCCTTCGCACAGCTCCTCCAGTCAAGCATCACGAGCTTCGTCGACTTGGAAGACTCGCTCGCGCCGGTGGCACCTCCACACAAGGGTTCCCCGACTATTCGAATGGACCCCGCGTTGCTGTACGCCAAGCTTTCCCGTAATTACAGCGGATTCGTCATGTCTTTTGACGGATCAGCGAAGCCAGAGAAGTACGGTGGCTACGGGAGTTGTTCATGGGTGCTGTGGAGCCTTCCTGAGTGGAAGGTAGTGATTGCTGCAAACGCTTACCTCTCGGCCACCACGGTGAATGAGGCAGAGTACACAGGGATGATTAACGGTGTCAAGGCTGCTATTGCGCACGGTGCCGAGGATTTAGTCATCGTTGGTGACTCAAGGCTCGCGATTCAACAATCACTAGGGGTGATCGCATGCAGGAAGGAAACTTTGCTAGCGCTGCTGAATACTCACAAGGAACTCACGGCCAAGCTTTGATCAGTTAAATACCTTACGTTGTACGAGAATACAACGCTGCCGCGGATTCGTTAGCCACTGAAGCGCTGGAATCAAAAGTCAGTCGTGTCATCTTGGCTGAAACTCGCAAGTCGGAATTGGCGTCGCTGAATCGCATCCAGGAAATGATATACGAACCGGATGAAGACTCGGTAGATGTTTCGTGACGTGGAACAGAGCGTCAAGTACATGTACTGTCAGGCAGCGAGTCTTCAAAGTGGAAAACTTTTACAAATTTTGTGGTTGATTACAGCTCACCAGTGTACGATTTTGGTAATATTGCAGTGATGACTCGGCGACAGACGAAAGCCAAGAAACGCGTCAGGTTTGCAGATAAACACTCGGAGGATGTCTCAAAAGCTCAAGAACAGCATGAAGAACGACGAGAGACGTCCACCGAAGATTCATTCGGCGAAGATTTGCCAGACCATCCTCACAAGACTGTACCATCGGCATTTCCCGATGCGGAAGATGTTGATCCGGTAGCGATACAGCGGGAACGACGCAGACGGATACTGGTGACACAAGACGAGGAGCCGAAGTGGTTTAACATCAAGAAGGTGCTTCAGGGCCAAGCAGAAGAGCTGAGTTACAAAGAAGCTCGAGATGCCTGGAAGTATGCTGACCGGTTCGTATTGTCTGAAGACGGCGTGCTTCACTATCTTGGATTGAATCGTCGATACGACCACGGTTGGCAAGAGGAGACCAAGCTGCGGCTTGTGGTACCAACAACGATGATTCAAGAGGTCTTGCAGAATTGTCACGACTCGCTGGAAGGAGGACATCAAGGTGTGGTGAGAACGTTCCAACGCGTTAAGTCCGATTATTATTGGATCGGCTTGTACGCTGACGTGGAGAAGCATGTGAAGTCATGTCCAGATTGCAGCTCGAGTAAAAGCCGTCCACAGCTTCGTGGATACTCACCTGGCAACGTACTAGCCGAACGACCTTTCCAGATCGTCTCGATGGACTTTGTGATCCCACTACCGAAATCTCGCAGGGGCAACACGGCGTTGCTCCTATTTCAGTGCTCGTTCACGGGATTCGTTATTGCCAAGGCTATGTCAGATACGACTGCACTGAGTGTTGCCCAAGTGTTCGAAGAATGTGTGTACCGACGGTTCGGAGCCCCATCACTGATAAGGCACGACCGCGACCCACGCTTCATGAGCGAGGTGTTTCAAGCATTTGCAGAGATGATGCAGTCAAGATCGCGAGCAACTTTGAGCTATCGGCCACAGGCTAATGGACAGCAGGAACGCTCGGTGAAGTCGGTGATGGGTTCCGTACGGGTGTACGCGGAAGACCCTCTACAGCAAGATTGGGACGAAATCGCGAGAAGCTAGTATTTGCTATTAATACTTCTCAAGACACTACGAGGAAGGAGACGCCGTTCTACCTCGTTCACGGTTGGGATGCTCAGTCGACGTTGAGGGCAATGTCGTCATCACTCAAACGAGGACTCGGCAAGCAGTCTGACGCACTGGCGTGGCGGCGTGAGATCAATCGACAGCATGAGGTCGCTCTCACTATGGCCAAGGATTATCAGGCTGTAGAAAAGGAGCGAAGGGCTAAAAAGCATAATGATGCTCTGAGTCGACTGGAAAAAGCTGCTGCACCTCAACCAAGTGGAAACGAAGACTCGGCGGACCCCCCTAGAAGCTTCAGAGGAGATGGAAGATCCTGCAAGAGCCCCACCGAGATCTCTTTTTGAGATTGGGAGCCGGGCGTGGTTGTACATGGAACGCGTCAAACCGGGCTTGACGAAGAAATTAGCTCACCGATGGCATGGACCTTTTCGGATCAAGCGCAAGGTGGAAGAGTTTGCGTACGAGCTGGAATTGCCTGACCGAAGTGGGTATCGCTTCTACCCAGTAGTGCACGTGGCGAGACTCAAGGCTGTCAACGAGTTCAACAGTCGACCGAACACTCGGTTGGTACTAGACGCGACTAATGAAGCAAGGCTCGACTTCGATGAGGAACTGTTGCCTGAAGACAGCTGGGAACCAGATCAAGTTGCCGGTGAATATGAAGTCGAGGCCATCCTCGACGACAGAGCACCACTAACGACGAGCACGGAGCGTGCTGTACGCGAGTTCAAAGTCAAGTGGGTAGGCTATGAAGATCCAACTTGGGAACCAGCATCCAACTTGTCATGTGGAGGTCTGCTGTACGACTATTTGCGAGCCAAGAAGAGCGAGAATCGGCTGCAGATGGCGCAAGTGGCGGACGAAGACTAGCGTGACTGGATCACGTGTGAACTGTCCACAGGGCGATGCAGCCTGTGGTAACAGACGAAAAACGTTACTGCAACAACAAATTGTATATGCATTTGAAGAACAACATGAACATGATTACGCTGTGGAAGTGGATTAAGAATAAGAAAACATGAATGCCGACCGGAGAGCGACCACTGAAAACGATGTCACGCGGGACACCTCAACAGTTAGCTGAGATGCTGGAGAACGTCGTGGAACGTGCAGCGAGGATTCAAATCGATTCCAAGTGCCTGGCCGCGGTGGCCAAGAGTGTCAACGAAGTCGAGTCACCACTCTCCTTCTCCTCTTCATCAGGAACCTGAGCCTCGGCAGCTGGAGCTGCAGCCGGACCCTGCGAATCCTCGGTACCAGCTTCAACAGGAGCAGCAACCAGAGCGGGACGTGGAGTACCCGGTGGCGAGTCAAACAACGAACGCCAGGTCGGAATAAGCTCGGTTGAATCGAGAGACGGGTCAACGACCACGCTTCGGTACACATTCACGAAACGCGTACCACGAGGATTGAAGAGCTCCGGGTTACGCTGGCACGGGAAGTACGTAGTGTTGTACGGGTGCTGATGCGGCGCATTCATCCATCCAGTACGCCATGGCTGACGAGCGTCGAGAGCCGGAACTTCGGAAAGCCAGTCAGATGTCCGAGGTGCGAACGACAAGTTTTCAATGGGGTACCACGGCCTCGACGGCTCCAAAAGCAACTCGGGACGAATGAATGACACGCCGGAAGCACTAGATGAAAACTAGTCACGATTCCACGCCATGTACTGCTCACGGTACTTGTTGCGAAGACGATCGGCACGACGGTCGCGCTCACTGAAGAGCTTCTTTAACACAGCTCTCAGTTCCTTCAAGCGTTCCTTGTCGTGGCCAACCTTTTCAGCTTCTTCAGCGAGACCTCGTTCAATACCAGCTAGCGGAAGCCAGTGGAGACGCTCCCACAATGCGAGCCCGAGGTCACCTTGCTTCCCGCCGTCACCCCGAAGGTTCGCCCAGATCATCTTGAGACGGGTCTCAATCGGAGCACGCTTGGAGATGGGGACGCTTGGGTTGAAGTCGACAGTGTCAAAGAGACAAGCTTGAAGAGGATAGAGCTGCCGAAGCTGCTGGTACGGGTGATCAGGATGCGAGTAATCAAAGAATGCCTGGAGACCCTCCAACGTTGTACGCACGGTCACCTCACCAGCTGGTTCGGGAAGCGTTAAACTCAAGAGTCGCTCGAAACACTTCTTGGCGCCTGCATCGGTAAGCTCCATGTCCACATACGAAAAAAAAACCACGGTGGCAGGGTGGACGAAGCCGGCACCGTAGGGCGAGTACCAGACAACACTCGGTGAGGCAACGGCTCAACCGACGGTGCACCACCACGACGTGGCACCGAAGTGTAGGCTGCCGTAATCATGCGTCCAGGTCCGGAATCGAGAGTCCAAATAGGCGGACGGGGAGACACTGGAACAGGAGGAGAAGATGCTGGTGCCGGGGGACTTGCTGGTGGCGAAGGAGGCGGACCGGCAACGATGATTGGGGAAGTCATCATCGGCGAAGGATTTGGCCGAGGTGAAGTCGGAGGACGAGCTGGACCAAGATTGCTCCAATTTCTCTCGGAATCTTCAATATCTTCGTCATCGAGTGCGCTTGAATGATCGGTGGGTGGCGAAACATCATCGCCACCACTGGGAGCATCAGGAGAGTCATCCACCGAAAGTTCGTTGTCATCCACGTCATCTCCACGATCGTCATCAGCATGTCCATCGTCATCAATCCCCATCGAAACATCGGGCGAATGCACGCTTGATACAACAGCCGTGGGAACAGTCGGAGCCGACTTCGAAGACACGGAAGCTAGTGGAGCAGCTTCAACAGGGGCAGACCCTGCTGTAGAAACCACTCCCGAGACTTCAACTGCCTTGGACGTCGCGGCAGACGCCGAAGCAGACTTGCCTTGTGGGACAGTTTGGTCCGACTCTTCACCTTCGTCACTTGAGCCAAACATGAGCCGCATTTGCTCGGCCTCGCGCAGAGCTTCTTCAGCAGCACGTATGTCGGGTGGAGAAGGTGAAATCGTGGAAGCTGGTGGCT
Organism: Phytophthora infestans T30-4; assembly: GCF_000142945.1. Taxonomy (NCBI): domain Eukaryota; phylum Oomycota; class Peronosporomycetes; order Peronosporales; family Peronosporaceae; genus Phytophthora; species Phytophthora infestans. Next base: position 34,052 of record NW_003303574.1, on the reverse strand, counting down.
TGGCCACATCGTGTGGACCCTGAGGCGGCGGCAAAGGCGCGTCAGGAGAATCGGGAACATCGTCGTGATCCCCAGGGGTCACATCTTTACCCGAAGGATCTGTAGCAGTTTCTTGAACCGAAGGGACGCTACTTGGATCAGCAGTTCCCATGTCCACGTCACTCTGGTCGCCACTGAGGTCGACCACGGCGGGAGTCGAGGAAGACGCTGGTGTAGGAGGTGGCGACCATGAACTTGGAGAAGACCAAGTCTGCACCGTCTTCTCTAAGTTCATGGACGTCGGGGCGACTTAGCAGGAGAACGAGGACGAGATTTCTTGCGCTTCTTCTGGGTCGCCTTCTTCCACGCCTTCGGACCGAACAGCGATCTACGAGCCGACTTGGGAGCTGAAGTATCGGCAGGTGGCGCATCACCGAGACCGGCAGCTGCCATCAAAGTACTGGCCTTGTCCGTTGGGATTGGAGCCATGTCTTCGTCAGAGTCGTCCGGCTCGTCGTCTGAATCCTCGTCACCTGGTCTAAGACGCTTATGGGACTTCCCATGGGCCACTTGGTGAGCGGCCTTGGCCAAAGCTGCAGGAAGGGCTTGAGGATCGTCCGAAGACGCGGTGGCAGACTGAATGCACCGCAAAGCGACTAACGTCTCCTGATCCAAGTCCAGCGCGTCCACTTCCAGCTCACCCGCAGTCAGATCTATCACGAAGGATTGTGAACGAACGTTAGTTGCTGACCACACGGTGGAAGGAGCGACATTTAGAGCGTACCTTCAACAGCCAGACGAAGTACCTCGGGATCCATCCCTGCCAGACTCACGTGTGCACGGAGGGTACGATTCGCTTGGCGGAGGCGAGTGTTACGGTCTTGCTGGTTCTCGAGGACCTTGAGCGTGTCGTTATCAGCGTACTTGCCCTGGGCAAGCTTTACTAGAAGGAGGTGGAGCTTCCGAGTCTGCTCGGTATTCGCTCCAATATAAGACTTGTACACCTCGCGTTCACGAGCCAGCTTCTTTTGCAAAGTGCTGATGAAAACGTCCCGAGCTTGGACCTCGCAGTGAAGACGATTCAAATCCTCTGCGTGTCGCTCCATAGTGGCTTGAGCACTTGCGAGCATGGCGTCGTACTTGGCGTTCGACTCGCGGAGAATCTTGACGTCGTGGTGTAAGGCTTCAATCTCAGCGTTGGCAGCCTTGAGGAATGTCTCCGCGTTCTCACGAGCCATGATGTTGTGGTGAAGTGCTTTTTCAGAAATAAGAGAATGGGCCTGACGCGGGGTCACTATCCCGAATCAGTGACAATTTCAAGTGATTAGAGAGGATTTGGGTTGGCAGGCACGGATGCAAGTTGCCTGTGGTGGATTAGCCATGGCGAGCAGCACCCCGTATGGAATGACGATGGATCTGATATGAGCGACGTACGAGAAGGCAAGATCCACCAAGACTTACCTCGGATCCACCCTTACCTGGATTCACTAAGATGGATATGGGATATACTATACAAGAGTGGATCGAGTGTGGATCCTATGAAGGAAGGATGGTCGGTGCCCTCTGAAGGTGGATCTAGTAGCCACGGCTAATGAAGAGTCAAGATCCACCGCGAGGTACCCCGGATCCCATACTTCCGAGTTCGGATCCAAGGAGGGAGGATCCCGCCTGGAGGGACCTGGATCCAGGGTATAGGGATGATGGATACAGTGGATCTCGAACTTTCGTGGGACAATGGAGATCACAGACGGTTGCGAGATGATGTTGGATGATGGGAGAGCTCAGATCGACGACGAGTGCAAACTTACAGTGAAGTGGATCCAAGCGACCTGGATCCGGATGAGTGTACCCATAATAGGGTGACCATGATGATTACGTCATGGATCCGGTGGATCTGAAGATAACACAGCTGGGATGATGGGTCAAGGGAAGAAGGGACATGCAGCCGAGCCTGGTAAGGGATTTAGCAGATGAAAGACATAGAAGGTAGAAATCCAGGCAGGTATAGGCTTAAGTATCAATACAGACTTCTATTTGCACAGTAACACGCAAGTGCCTTCCTGCCCTCAAGAATCGGAACTACATTGGCCGTACGAGCTCGGAGAAGGTTGGGAATTGCGAATCTAGTGTTGGTAGTGATATCTGAATAATACATTGGCCAGATCCTACAACCTAGTGAGCTTTTTCTTTACACGTGCAGATCCGACAGGCTAATCGGATTACAACTTGGTC